>NC_057796.1:451905408-451906842 GCF_018294505.1 Triticum aestivum
TGACATCATTTGCTGTTTTCAGTCATTTACCAATTTGTTTAGGGAGCTAAATGACGGTGAAATTGAAAATCACTACAAAATGAACTCTGAAAATGTTGGAACTTGGCATGGTATCATCATTTCGCCCGCATAGCATGTGCAAAAGAGTAGAGAGGGTCACGGCAAAAACTGGACGCACCTCGTGTACAAACTGGACAATGTCTTTCGGAGTATCAGGGTTTCGGACGAGAACTCATCTGTTACACGGGCACTTCAATGTTTTTTAAACTTATTTGAACTGCAGCCTATTTTTGCATTCAGTATGCATCATTCAAAGCGACATCATCAATTTCCAACACGTTCTGACATCATTTGCTATTTTTCAGTCATTTACCGATTTGTTTAGAGAGCTAAATGACGGTGAAATTGAAAATCACTACAAAATGAATAGCAGAAAATAAATAATGCAGAAAAGAAAAAAACTATATAATTTTTTTTATATTCACAAAGAAACTAAATACAGCAAAAAAAATTACTCGGAAATAAATAGAAGAAAATTATATAAAAAATTGTTTGGGCGCTGCCCGCTGGGCCTGCCAACCCTAGGGTTTGCAAATATAGGCCCAGAAGGGCCAGCAGGCTCAACAGGCAGCGCGCCAAAGTTAGGCCCAGAAGCCTGCTATAGAGAGGAGTTCGAGACAGCAGCCGCGCCGGGGCTTTTAAACTGGTGCAGGCGCCCCTCGGCTAGCGAGGTGGGACTAAACTTGCCCGCACCGCTCCTGCGCCAGCGCACACCTTTAGTACAGGGTCGTGGCTCCAACCGGTACTAAAGGGGGGCCTTTAGTACCGGTTGGAGCCACGAACCGGTACTAAAGGGGCAGTTTCCCGACCCTTGGCCTGGCGAAAATTGGCCTTTAGTACCGGTTGGTGGCTCCAACCGGTACTAAAGGCCCCTCCTATATATATGGCACTTACGAAAAATTCAGTTTCATCGACCACCACTTCTTCTCCAACTACTTCGCGCGACATCGCCGCCGCCCTCGCCGCCCCCACCGCGCGGCCTGCCGCTCGTCGTCACGCCGTCCCCGTCGCATCGCCGTCTCGCGCCGCCGCCCGTATGCCGCCGCCCCCCGCTCGTACACACACACACATACACACACACACACAAAGACACACACACACACACATTGTTTTTACTTATTTTCTGTTTTCTGTTGTTTAGATTAATGTTAGATAAATTACGTAGATAAGAATGTTAGGATGTTAATGTTAGATGAATTATATGGAAAAGATGTTAAATATTAATGTCAATTTTAGATGAATTAGCTAGATATTAATTAGGTATATATATGAGATTTGAACTAGTTGAATTAATATAACTAGTTTATTTTTAGTATGAAAATTAATAGAACAAGTTTATTTTTAGTAAGAAAATTTAGGTATATGAGATTATTT
>NC_057796.1:451907283-452024774 GCF_018294505.1 Triticum aestivum
ACTTTATTTTAGTAAGAAAATTAATAGAACACATTTATTTTTATTAAATGCTTAGTTGAATTAGTTGAATTAATAGAACTAGTTGAACTAATAGAATTAGTTGAATTAGTTGAATTAATAGAACTAGTAAGTGTTTAATGTTTCACCTATATGGACATAGGAAATGTCGTCTGACGACGAAAAAGATTTCATTAAGTGCGAATTCTGTGAAGACCAGCGCGGCCTGTGCGACAGAAATTTCCTTGTTGATGATAGGCGCTTCAGCATCAAGCTGGATGAGACCTTCGAAGTGGATACAGTAAGTCACAACGACAAGTATTTTTTCGTAATTAAGCATGACTTATATATGCTTCATTTGCTTCAACTTATAACTTTAAATTTTCACTATTCTACTAGCGCATCCCCTGCCATGCAAGAATTTTTGTCTTGGATAAGATAGGTTTCAGTGCTATGGAAACTATGGAGGTAAAGAGAGTTTACCTGAAGACCGAGCATGCTGGTTATATTTTCAACGTCAAATTATACAGTGCAGACACGTACACCTATTTTGAATGCAAAACTTGGCAAGCACTATGCAAGGCTTATGCATTTGAGCCTGATATGGTTATCACCTTTGATATTCGTCCGGAAGATGATATTGAAGGTAATAGAGACATCTGGGTCGATGTGCAGACGCCTCCAGTTCTACCATTATGTGAGTTTCTCAACCATATTTATGTCTTTGATATTGTTTATTCAAAAATAGTTGACAACTAATTTCTATTGAAAACTTATTTCCATTCAAGCAAACATGTCCGACGCTTGGTAGACAGGACCTGCTACTGTCCCGGAGCTGAACTAAACTGCGAGGAGATAAGTCATTATGTTTCATGGCTTGAGGATCTTAATGCTGTTAAGAGAAATCATTTTCCTGAATTTGAAAATCTTAGTACTCAAAACGTGCGACCAATAGTGATCGTATTGAACTATGGTCACATGTATTTAGGAAAGATGGTAAGATTTTTACTATTAGTCCTCAGTGCATCTTTTGCATACATTATTTTTCAAGCTAAACTTTCATTGCTAAGTATATTAATTACTATACGATGTTCTTCAACAGGGACTCCCGATGACAGTTGTGCCTCAGTGGATCGAGACTAAAGGTCGCATGTCAATTGTTAGCTTACGGCCAAGATATCCTACAGTGCACATGAGTGCATTCAGGATTTCTGAAAGCGATGAATGCTTAATAGTGAAAGGAGCAAAATTGTTAACGATCGCAAAGAAGTACTACGGGGCAGCAATCAGAAGCGCAGCCCACGATTAGGAGACGGGTTCATCTGCATGCTCCAATATGATGAATCAGGAGAGCTATACATGTTCTATGCTATTTTACCTGAGAGAGAGCAGCAGGAGTGATTTAGCTAGTTATCATGCTCTTAGTACTTGTTGTCCTCTCATGCGTGTCCGTGTTCTTCGTCCTGAACTTAATCTCAAAGAGTGATTTGCTTTTGTGGTGTTAACAACGCTTATAATATCATGACCATGTTGAACTCGATGATATCTTTGCTAGCTAGTATATACTGTTGTTGGTGATGATATGATGCAAGAGTTTTTATATTAATATGATGATGAGTTATTATATCATTTATGAAAGAAACCGCATATTAGTTTCAACTGGATGGATCCTAGCTAAGTGATCAAGTATATGCCATATCCATATTACTTAGATCACTAAGTGATCAAGTAATATGGATATGGCATATACTTGATCACTTAGCTAGGATCAACATGCATCCAGTCGAAACTAATCTGGGGTACTTTCACCTAATGATTTAACAACTCATTATAATGTAAAACAATCACTAAATTAAATTGAAAACACAAAACTAAAGGAAAATTAAAAATTAAAACCAAAACACACCCAAACATTTAGTACCGGTTGGTGTTACCAACCGGTACTAATGTCCTACACGCACCCGGCCCTGGCTCGTGCCACGTGGTGGCACGTTAGCACCGGTTCATGCCAAACCGGTACTAAAGGGGGGGCCTTTAGTCTCCACTCCATAGTGCCGGTTGCAGAACCGGCACTAAAGGCCCTTACGAACCGGTGATAAAGGCCGGTTCTGCACTAGTGTCTAGGTTAGAGAATGTTCTTGATGACCCACTACCTATTGATGATAGCTTTCCTGATGAACAATTAGCTGTCATAAATGCTTCTCGTACTGCTCCATGGTATGCTGATTATGCTAATTACATTGTTGCTAAATTTATACCACCTAGTTTCACATACCAGCAAAAGAAAAAGTTTTTCTATGATTTAAGGCATTACTTCTGGGATGACCCACACCTTTATAAAGAAGGAGTAGATGGTGTTATTAGACGTTGTATACCTGAGCATGAACAGGAACAGATCCTACGCAAGTGTCACTCCGAAGCTTATGGAGGACACCACGCTGGAGATAGAACTGCGCATAAGGTATTGCAATCTGGTTTTTATTGGCCTACTCTCTTCAAAGATCCGTAAGTTTGTCTTGTCTTGTGACGAATGTCAAAGAATTGGTAATATTAGTAGACGTCAAGAAATGCCTATGAATTATTCACTTGTTATTGAACCATTTGATGTTTGGGGCTTTGATTATATGGGACCGTTTCCTTCCTCTAATGGGTATACACATATTTTAGTTGTTGTTGATTACGTTACTAAGTGGGTAGAAGCTATTCCAACTAGTAGTGCTGATCATAACACCTCTATTAAGATGCTTAAAGAAGTTATTTTTCCGAGGTTTGGAGTCCCTAGATATTTAATGACTGATGGTGGTTCACATTTTATTCATGGTGCCTTTCGTAAAATGCTTGCTAAGTATGATGTTAATCATAGAACTGCATCTCCATATCACCCACAGTCTAGTGGTCAAGTAGAACTTAGTAATAGAGAGCTCAAATTAATTTTGCAAAAGACTGTTAATAGGTCTAGAAAGAATTGGTCCAAGAAACTTGATGATGCATTATGGGCCTATAGAACTGCATATATAAATCCTATGGGGATGTCTCCGTATAAAATGGTTTATGGAAAAGCATGTCACTTACCTCTCGAACTAGAACATAAGGCATATTGGGCCATTAAAGAGCTCAATTATGATTTCAAACTTGTCGGTGAGAAGAGGGTATTTGACATAAGCTCACTTGATGAATGGAGAACCCAGGCCTATGAGAATGCCAAACTATTTAAAGAAAAGCTTAAAAGATGGCACGACAAAAGGATACAAAAGCATGAGTTTAATGTAGGTGATTATGTGTTGCTATTCAACTCTCGTTTAAGATTTTTTGCAGGAAAACTTCTCTCTAAATGGGAAGGTCCTTACGTTATCTAGGAGGTCTATCGTTCCGGTGCCATAAAAATCAACAACTTCGAAGGCACAAACCCAAAGGTGGTGAACGGTCAAAGAATCAAACATTATATCTCGGGTAATCCTATAAATGTTGAAACTAATGTTATTGAAACCGTGACTCCGGAGGAATACATAAGGGACACTTTCCAGAATGCTTCAGACTCCGAAAAGGAATAGGTATGTGGTATAGTAAGTAAACCGACTCCAAAACAGTTCTAATGGCAATTTTTCTCCGTTTTGGAATATTTAAGAAAATAGGAAAATAAGAAGTAGTCCGAAGAGGACACGAGGAGTCCACGAGGGTGGAGGGCGCGCCCTACCCCCCTGGGCGCGCCCCCCTGCCTCGTGGGCACCTCGTGTGCCCTCCGGACTCTATTTTCTTGCATGATACTTCTTTTGGTCGTTAAAAATTCATTATATAATCTCCCGAAGGTTTTGACCACCGTACCATGCAAATATCCTCTGTTTTTTTCGAGCTGTTTTCTGCCAGAGTTGTCAAGGCCAAGCATCATGTCGTCCCCCTCCTCCAACAACGAGGGCAACGATGCTTGGCTAATGAAGATAGAGCTGAAGAGAGAACAACCCGGGGATATCACCAAGGATGATCGGATCAAGAAGGCCATGGAGGACCAAGCTCCGGCAGCAGAAGACGAAGACATCCTCCAACCTCATCACAATCTTCTTACCCCAACGGAGATTGAAGCTTTCAAGATGATTGAGTTAGCTCGCATACAAAATAAGTATCTCACACGTGAAAATATTTTGTTGAAGGAGCATATCACCGCACTCAAGGGCATTATCCGCAAATTGGAGGATCTCCTGCGCTCGTTGTGCGACTATCCATCATCATCACCACCCCTGAGGAAAGAGATATAATCACATGGGTATGGGCACTCCCCTTGGTAACTGCCAAGCTTGGGGGAGGTGCCCTGGTATCATATCACCATCACACTCCTATCTTTACCGGTTTTCTTAGTTCGATCCTTTTGGTAATATCTTGATCTAGTAGAATAAATTTTAGTATGATTTAGTTTTGAGTTTTGCTTTATGAGCCTTCTATGTAATCGAGTCCGTGAGCTATATATAATAAAGATTAGTGTTGAGTCAAGGGCTTGATTATCTTACTATGATCTTGAGGGAATAAAAGAAAGAATAAAAAGAAGTAAAGAGATCATATTGATCTTATGGAGAGTAATGACTTCAAATATAAAGAGTATGATGAATAAAAGTTGTTGAGAGTTGACGAACATAATTTTGGTCATCGTTGCAATTAATAGGAAGTAATAAAGAAAGAGAGGTTTTCACATATAAATATACTATCTTAGACATCTTTTATGATTGTGAGCACTCGTTAAAATACGACATGTTAAAGAGTTGATGTTGGACAAGGAAGACAACGTAATGGGTTATGTTTTCTTATATCCGAAATAAAGTATATTGTCTTGGATCATCCAACATGTTGAGCTTGCCTTTCCCCCTCATGCTAGCCAAAATTCTCTGCACCAAGTAGAGATACTACTTGTGCTTCCTAATATCCTTAAACCCAGTTCTGCCATGAGAGTCCACCATACCTACCTACGGATTGAGTAAGATCCTTCAAGTAAGTTGTCATGTTGCATGCAATAAAAATTGCTCTCTAAATATGTATGATTTATTAGTGTGGAGAAAATAAGCTTTATATGATCTTGTGATGTGGAAGCAATAAAAGCGACGGACTGCATAATAAAGGTCCATATCACAAGTGGCAATATAAAGTGACGTTCTTTTGCATTAAGATTTCGTGCATCCAACCATAAAAGCACATGACAACCTCTGCTTCCCTCTGCGAAGGGCCTATCTCTTATTCTTGTCTTATACTTTATACAAGAGTCATGGTGATCTTCACCTTTCCTTTTTATATTTTATCCTTTGGCAAGCACCTTGTGTTGGAAAGATCCTGATATATATATCCAATTGGATGTAAGTTAGCATGAATTATTATTGTAGACATTACCCTTGAGGTAAAAGGTTGGGAGGCAACACTATAAGCCCCTATCTTTCTCTGTGTCCGATTAAAGCTCCATACCCATAAAGTATTGCGTGAGTGTTAGCAATTGTGAAAGACTAAATGATAGTTGAGTATGTGGACTTGCTGAAAAGCTCTTATATTGACTCTTTCCGATGTTATGATAAATTGCAATTGCTTCAACGACCGAGATCATAGTTTCTTAGTTCTCAATGAAGTTTCTGATTCATACTTGACATTGTGAATAGATTATTACTTGAGCATAAGAAATCATACGACAATATCCATATATGTTGTTGTTATAAGAATTATCATGATGCCCTCATGTCCGTATTTTATTTTATCGACACCTCTATCTCTAAACATGTGGACATATTTTTCGTTATCGGCTTCCGCTTGAGGACAAGCGAGGTCTAAGCTTGGGGGAGTTGATACGTCCATTTTGCATCATGCTTTTATATCAATATTTATTGCATTATGGGCTGTTATTACACGTTATGTCACAATACTTATGCCTATTCTCTCTTATTTTACAAGGTTTACATGAAGAGGGAGAATGCCGGCAGCTGGAATTCTGGGCTGGAAAAGGAGCAAATATTATAGACCTATTCTGCACAACTCCAAAAGTCCTGAAACTTCACGCAGGCACGTTTTGGAACTGATAAAAAATACTGGAGAAAGAATCAACCAGAGGGGGCCCACACCCTGGCCACGAGGGTGGGGGCGCGCCCTACCCCCCTGGGCGCGCCCCTGCCTCGTGGGCCCCCTGGCAGGCCTCCGGTGCCCATCTTCTGCTATATGAAGTCTTTTACCCTGGAAAAAATCATAGGCAAGCTTTCGGGAAGAAACACCGCCGCCACGAGGCGGAACCTTGGCGGAACCAATCTAGGGCTCCGGCGGAGCTGTTCTGCCGGGGAAACTTCCCTCCGGGAGGGGGAAATCATCGCCATCGTCATCACCAACGATCCTCTCATCGGGAGGGGGTCAATCTCCATCAACATCTTCACCAGCACCATCTCCTCTGAAACCCTAGTTCATCTCTTGTATCCAATCTTTGTATCAAAACCTCATATTGGTACCTGTGGGTTGCTAGTAGTGTTGATTACTCCTTGTAGTTGATGCTAGTTGGTTTATTTGGTGGAAGATCATATGTTCAGATCCTTTATGCATATTAATACCCCTCTGATTATGAACATGAATATGATTTGTGAGTAGTTATGTTTGTTCCTGAGGACATGGGAGAAGTCTTGCTATAAGTAGTCATGTGAATTTGGTATTCGTTCGATATTTTGATGAGATGTATGTTGTCTCTCCTCTAGTGGTGTTATCTGAACGTCGACTACATGACACTTCACCATTGTTTGGGCCTAGAGGAAGGAATTGGGAAGTAATAAGTAGATGATGGGTTGCTAGAGTGACAGAAGCTTAAACCCTAGTTTATGAGTTGCTTCATAAGGGGCTGATTTGGATCCATATGTTTCATGCTATGGTTAGGTTTACCTTAATACTTCTCTTGTAGTTTCGGATGCTTGCAATAGGGGTTAATCATAAGTGGGATGCTTGTCCAAGAAAGGGCAGTACCCAAGCACCGGTCCACCCACATACCAAATTATCAAAGTAACGAACGCAAATCATATGAGCGTGATGAAAACTAGCTTGACGATAATTCCCATGTGTCCTCGGGAGCGCTTTTCTCTATATAAGAGTTTGTCCAGGCTTGTCCTTTGCTACAAAAAGGATTGGGCCATCTTGCTGCACCTTATTTACTTTCATTACTTGTTACCCGTTACAAATTACCATATCACAAAACTATCTGTTACCGATAATTTCAGTGCCTGCACAGAATACTTTACTGAAAACTGCTTATCATTTCCTTCTGCTACTCATTGGGTTCGACACTCTTACTTATCGAAAGGACTACGATAGATCCCCTATACTTGTGGGTCATCAGGCTCTGGCGGGCTCCGTCGTGGCAAGGTATGCTGCGCAGGAACGGACGGCTGCTCGACCTCTCTCGGCAATTGCCAACTCTTCGGCCGTGGGTTGCCGACCGTTGTCGGAGAACCTTCGTTCGATTTGTGCGGTGACCGCCACGAGCTGGGCGTGGACAACCTCGACATGGTAGTGGGCGGCCTCCATCAGGGCTAGGTCCATCGTTGCGGAACGGACAGTTGTTGTGCCGCTCTCGCCAGTTGCTATCCCCGAGGCAGATGCTGCTGCCGCCGCCTGAGAAGCAACAGCGGCCGTTTGGGCTGCCTTGGCCGCCCGGACGCAGATTGCGGTCGCCCTCACGAAGCTTGTTAGCACGCGCCTGGCGGCTGCGACCGCGCTCTCGCCAGAGTGGACCGCCGAAGTTGCCCTCACGACGCAGGTCCACGTCCCCATCTTTCACCGGCGACGATTGAACGGTGAAATGATATTTGGGGAGTGAGCTAGTGTGCTTGACACGCCGGTTGTGCACTGTAGCCGACGCACCTTCTCGCGTAAGCCATAGGCATACTATACACCGACGGTGCTCCAAGATATTTTGTGCTGCATCTCACACGGTTGGTGATAATAAATTGTGTGCGATCTACTTGATTTTTCGTCTTGATTTGAATTACGTAATGGGGTCACAGCTGCAAAGGATGGTGTTTGAATTGCTAGAACTTTTATCTGCAGTGAACATGCAACTATAGGTGTGTCGTCAAAAAAATTGGAATTATTCAGGGTTCGTTTGGAAGTTTTTATACATTAACTGGGTTTTCCAGGCATTGTATGTGCATAATTCAAATTTGAACTACATGCACATGCTCCAGTGCATATAAACTGGTTGAAAAATCAAATATGTGTCCTTGGTTGCATGCTTAGGTCCCATGCAAGAAATGGTAATGAATTTCAAACACCCTGCCACCGTTACTCGGCCGCAAACATTGAGATACCTAGTTTTTAAATTCTAGTAAATCCAAAACTCGTCTGAAATTCATGAAACTTGGCATGCTATCATGAAGCGGCATCAACATGCCGTGGTAAAAAAATTTGTCCCATTTGGGGCAGGTTTGGGTATAAGCTTCTCACAAACCAGAGCTTCTCACAAGAAGCGTTATGGTTTCAGTAGGGAACGTGCCACCTTTGGGGACGAAACGATATCCGTTGCCTCTTATTGCTTTCAAAAAAATTCCAGTATCAACATAGAACAACAGGAGTGTTGTGTTTAATTTTTGAATTTTTCGGGGTTCGTTTGGACATTTTTATACATTAACTGGGTTTTCCAGGCATTTTATGTGCATAATTCAAATTTGAACTACATGCACATGCTCCAGTACATATAAACTGGTTGAAAAATCAAATCTGTGTCCTTGGTTGCATGCTTAGGTCCCATGCAAGAAATGGGAATGAATTTCAAACACCCTGCCACCATCACTCGGCCGCAAACATTGAGATACCTAATTTTTTAATTCTAGTAAATCCAAAACTCGTCTGAAATTCATGAAACTTGGCATGATATCATGGAGCGGCATCAACATGTCGTGGTAAATATTTTGTCCCATTTGCGGCAAGTTTGGGTATAAGCTTCTCACAACAAGCGTGATGGTTTCGGTAGGGAACGTGCCACCTTTGGGGACGAAATGATATCCATTGCCTCTTATTGCTTTCAAAAAATTTCTAGTGTCAACATAGAACGACAGGAGTGATGTGTTTAATTTTGGAAATTTTCGGGGTTCGTTTGGACATTTTTATACATTAGCTTGGTTTTCTAGGCATTTTATGTGCATAATTCAAATTTGAACTACATGCACATGCACATGCTCCAGTGCATATAAATTGGTTGAAAAATCAAATCTGTGTCCTTCGGTACATGCTTAGGTCCCATGCAAGAAATGGGAATGAATTTCAAACTCCAGGGCACTGTTGATTGCCGGCAAAACGTTGAGATAATTTGTTTTTAAATTCTTGTAAATCCAAAACTCGTCTGAAATTCATGAAACTTGGCATGCTATCATGGAATGGCACCCGACATGTTGTGGTATTTTTCATGTCCATTTTGAGAAAAGGCGCACTCGTATAACAGCCAACAAAGGCATTTTGAAACAAATAGCTACCACTGTAACATCTCAAATGTTTTGTATAATTTAAATTGTGTGTGTTCTATTAACCATTCACGTGACCCCACGCCTCACTCTTTTAATGGCTAGGAGGTGCCGTGCGGACAGCTGCTTGAGTGCTTGACTAAACGGGAGGCGTGCGAGTTGTACTCCAATGCGGAGGCTCACCGGGAAGCGTTCGAGTTGTACGCCGCGCGGGCTCACCGGGAAGCGAGCCCTTTGACTTCCATGGCCGCCCGCCTTGCTCGCATCCTCTACATTAATGGTGCCCAAGCCACAGTTTAATACGGTTTTTAAATATAAAACACTCATCGCAAACGTTTTAGTTAGAACACCCGTATGGAAAACCGACAACTTCCCCAGGAAGCCAAGAGAAAATGTGCCTAGCCGGATTTGTGCAGCTCTTGATCGCAAACATTTTAGTTAGAACACCCGTATGCAAACCGACAGCTACCTCAGGAAGCCAAGAGAAAATGTGCCGAGCAGGATTTCTGCAGCTCTTGATCGCAATCGTTTTAGATAGAGCACCTGTATGCAAAGTGAGAGCTATGGTCTTCCCCCTTAAGTCGAGGGAAAATTCGCAGCGCAGGATTTGTGCATCCCTTCAACGCAAACGGTTGTCTTGGATGACCCGTGTGCAACCACGTACAAACAATTTGGGAAGATTTGCATCTGTCATATTGGGTATGTTGCCACTTGTCAAACTGGAAAGATTGACATTTGTTGATCTAGTAACATTGCCATTTGTCAATCCTTGTAACACTGCAATTTGTCAAAATATGCAGCTAAAAATCACTAGCACTATCTAATTTTTGCAACTAAAATTCAGTAATTAAGCATAGATTTCATTCATAGATTAAGCAGTCGTTCTTAATTTATACAAACAGTTCAACTCGACAGCTGAACCGACCAAATTTTTCCCCAATTGTTGCCAACCACGTACTGAAATAGCTAGTTCAATTATATATACTAGCTAATTTTAAGTATGTTGTACAGTTCCACCACACATCTATAGTCAGATGAACTGAACAAAATAGCCCTAAATACTACTACTACTGCGGAGGGGCTTTGTGCTACTTCCAGTAGCCTCTCCTCTGTCGATCACGCTCAATAAGAGGCAGAGGAGGAGGAGGAGCCTACCGACGAGCTGGACAAATGCAATACGGTGCCTACCGCTGCTGCACGTTCAGCGACGCTCGCCAGCTCGAACGCCCACTGACGCTCCAGACGATCCCTCTCGAAGCGGCCGGACTGCTCGTAGATCTCCTGATTCCTCGCCTCTGCGTCGGCGTGTGCTACGGCCACGGCTACGGTAAGGCTCTTTGCATGCTCGACGAGGCGCTCCTCCTCCTGCTGCAGGAACTCGATGTAGCGCGCAAGGTCGCTGACGCACGTGCGGGCCTCCACCTTCGCCTCGCTCCTTCGCGCAGCGGTGGCGGAGCGGGCGATGACCCCGGCGGTCGACGGTGGGCTGGTAGCCACGGCGGCCGACGATGCGGTGGCAGCCACGACCACCACCTCCCGCCTTCGGGCGGAGCGGGTGATGGCCACGGTGGCCGGCAGTGGAGTGGCGGCCACGACGGCCACCTCCCGCCTTCCGGCTGCGGCGGCGGAGCGGGAGATGGCCCTGGCTTTCGACGGTGGTTTGGCGGCAACGGCGGCCGGCAATAGCTGCCAACGGGCAGCGGCGGCGGAGCGTGTGGTGGGTGTTCCGTGCACACCCAACAGGGACGCCACACGCACTACACTACGCCGGGGACTGCGCCGCCGCCGTGGTGTAGCCTCCCAGCTGGAGCTCTCCTCTGATGACGTGGGAGTGGCTGAGCGATGATGACGGACCGGTGCCATTGGCGATTGTGGGAGAAGCAGACGAGATAAGCTACAGGGAGGGATGGGAAAATGTGACGCAGGACTCGCCGGCCGTGAGGGTTTTTATAGCAGGCCGGTAAGCATTGGGATTTGGGGGATTTCACCGAGTCGGGCAGGAAGCTTGCGCGGGAACCTGCGAGGTTGTGCGGGAACGGGCTCACTGACGATTCATTGGCGCCAGTTCGAGCCACCGTTTGGCCAAAAGAACGCCCCCGCGCGCTGCGCAAGCTTGCGATGTAAGCCGTCTGCGGCAGCGGGGTGACAAGACGTGCGAGAGGAGGACGAAAGGCCATGTACACATACGGTTAATAAAAAAGCGTTTGCGATTTAATTACCTACTATACCCCCGTCCTGGTTTATAAGTAGGATTTACCTAATAAAATATGAATGCATGTCACCAAAGATTATATCGTTGGAGTCGTATTTGAACATAGTTTCCAGCTATACAATTTTTATGACATGCATTAACACTTTTTTGGTTAAATTTAAGGTTATATACCAGCAAGCGTTTGCCCGCAACAAACACGGCTTATTCCATCACAAACAGCTCGGATGGATCAACTGTATGCCACGTATCGCGCACGCAACTCTTATCTGATTCGTGCTTGATGTCTCCGACATCGCTCGCACAGTTCGTATTATTTGCCACCTATCACTGTGCCGGCCTCTGCTCGCATCCCTCGGCAAGCTCTGCTCGCCGTTAGGCGCCGAGGCGCGCTCTGCTCGCGTCCGTCGGCGCACTGGGCTTGTGGACACCTTTTCCTTGCGTGTTCAACTACTACATGCATATATATATATATGGTTGCTCGCCGTTGAGGCGACTGCGGAGCGCTCTGCTCGCGTCCCTCCGCGCGCGCTCTACCAGCGGTTGGGCGTGCGCACGATCACGTCGGAGGCCCCATATGCATGCGGTTGCGCCGCGCGCGTTGCCACGCGATGCAGTTACGTGTGGCACGATGGAGTTACGCGCTGCAAATTAGTACTGCCATCAGGGCCTGCCGATATTCCTGGCCGTCCGGCTTCCCCTTTAATTCCCGCGGCCATTATAACCTTAGTCTCTTCAACTTTTCGATCGCGTCCCACAACACAACAAGCACACCCACGACGACACATAGAGAGGGGATGTCTAGCGGCGCTCCAATGAAGTTCGGCGAGCATAGAGTGGAGACCCACGCGAGGGAGATAGATCTCTCAGTGGTGTACACCATCGACCCGGCCGTGGTGGACGACTACATCAACAGCGTTGAGCAGTTGCTTGCTCGAGACAAGTACAAGGTGGTCGGCATCGACCTCCAGTACACCGCCGATCGTCCCGGCATAGATCAGAAGGTAGCCGTCGCCCATTTGTGCGTGCGCCATCATGTCCTCATCTACCACTACTGCATGGCCACAGAGCCTTGTGACCGTTTCAACAGGTTTGTCAACAGCACCGACTACAAGTTCGCCACGGTGGAAACCACCGACAATGTAAAAGTGCTCAGTGTTACGGGCTTGGCTTGCAAGAACCTTGTAAAAATCCGTGACCACTACAGGGTCTGGGGTAGCACGAAGAAGGACTCCCTAGTCGAACTCGCCTCGGCCATCATCGACCCCTACTATGAAAAGATGAAGCAGGATACCCAGAGAACAAGTCCCCTATCCTGGCACAGGGCCTGGATGCGGCAACTGGATGAACTTCACCTCAGGTTCGCGGCCAAGAGCGTGTACACATGCTACGAGATGCACAGGCGGATCGTTGACATGAGGAAGTGCCTCGTTACCCAAATCGACGAACCCGGACCGAGCACAAGCAAAGCAAGCGTCACAAGAAGTAGATGATGATCAGATGATCGTTTATGCTAGTTAATCATGCATGTAATATATAGTTTACTTTATTGGTCTGTGGAAATGTCATGTGTGTAGTAGCCACCTATGTAATTATGCATGTAATAGTTTACTTTGGTGTATGCAAATGCCATGGTTGTAGTAGCCACCTATGTAAGTGGATGTTTAATTTGGTTATGCAACCATGTCCTTATAAGTGTGTATATAATGTTCTTGTTCTATATGCAATCCCATCGCTGTCGGGTGGTTGGTGCGACATATGCCAAGGGATGGCTTATCATTGTGGGAGCCAATAAAACGTCGCCGGTGCCCGAAAACGGGATGAGGCGAAGACATGCACGCCGGCGAATCTTACCCAGGTTCGGGGCTCTCCGAGGAGATAACACCCCTGGTCCTGCTCTGCGGGGTCTCCGCATGATCACTAGATCGATAAAGGGTAGCTACAATCGCTCCTAGAGCTGTTGAGATCAAGGGAGAAGAAGAACAAGGCTAGCTCTTGCTTCTCTCTATCTATGGTGTGTGTGCTATGCTCAGAAGGCAGCTCTATGCTCAGAGGCTAACTATGCTTGGGTCGAACCCTTTGCATGGGTGCTCCGGGGGGTTTATATAGGCCTATCCCCCGGGGGTACAATGGTAATCCGACTGGGTACTGGTCCCAGCCGTCAGTGTCTACGCTCGCCGGCTTCTCCGCCGGCTGCTGGGTCCCGCCGGCTGCCGGCTACTTGGTCGACAGGCCGGCCCCACCGCCTAGGGTCTTGTCGGCGGCTGCTTACTGTAGCCGCGCCTCTGATGTCGAGGGCTTTGTCGAGGTAAGCGTGGCTACAGTGGGCCGCCTCGGGGGCTATCACTGTAGCCTTACCTCGTCCTGTCTCCTTAATAGGGCTCCCGCTTCGAGGAAGGGAGTAGCCGGCTTCTGGAGGCCGGCTATACTCTTGGCCGACTAGGGAAGGCAGGACCGCCTTCACGCCTCTCTCTGGCTGAAGGGGCCCGCAGTCCTTGGGCCGTACAGGAGTGGGTCGTGGATGACGTTGAGGCTAGCGTGGCTACAGTGCCGAGCCGCACGGGAGACGTCCGCCCCGTACGGCCTCCTGTAGCCACGCCCGCCTCGGGCTTCGGGGGTAGTGGGCCGCACTGTGGCCACACCCCGTCGCGTCGCCGTTATGTGTGAGTGGTTGTGGTCTTCGCCGGCTCCTAGGAGTCGGCGTCCTTCTTGGCCGGCTTCTTGGAGTCGGCCCCCCCGTAGTCGTCCCGGGGAGGAGTTGGTGAGGCTAGGTCGCCTTCCGGGAGTCGGCTTTAGGGGTAGCCGGCCAGGGAAGGCGGCCCAATGCTCGGAGTGCATGGTGGCCCAAAGGCCTGATAATTTTTCTGAAGAGCCAGGGGTAGTCGGTATGGCTACCCGTGGCCATTTACTCCGACAGTAGTCCCCGAAGCTGATTGGGCTTCGAGGTGGAGTGAGGTTTGAGAAGCTCGATCAGCTTCCTATCGGGACAAGCCGGCAGCTGGGAGCCGGCCTTGGTCAGGCGCGCCGCCTGAGTCGAAATCTTCTGGAGTCGGAGGGCGGGAACCCGCTGGCACGTGCACCGGGCCGCGGGCCGGCCACGGGCCGTCGGTGAGCCACGTGGCCGGAAAGCCTGCCAGCCCACGCGCGTGACGGGACGTCGCCGCAGGGAGGGGGCCCGCCACGTCCGCGCCCCGGACCTAGGCGCGGATCCTTTGTATCCCGAAACCGCCCGCATGTTCCGTGCGGCAGTTTTGGCTCGCACTTATGCGTAATAAACGCGAGACGTGGGGGGAGTGGGCGCAGTTAATCCCACGTCTCCCCCCCCACGTCCGGCCTCTTCGGCCTCGTGAGGCTATAAGTAGGGGGAGGTGGAGGGCGGCAGGCCCTCGTACGCTCCTCCTACTTCCACCGTCTTCTTCCCTTGCTCGTTCTCGCGACAGCGCCTCGCCGCCGCGCTCTTCCTCCGCACGCTCCTCTGCCGCCGCGCTAGCTCTCGCCATGCCTCCTCACGTAGAGCAGCTTGGCGAGGATTGGGACGGCTCCATCGTCCATGACGACCACATCGACTTCCTCCGCGACACCCGGCGTCTGCCCAGCGCGGACAAAGTGGAGGTCCGCCTCGCGCCGGAGAAGGAAATCAGGCCGGCGCCGCGGGAGGGCGAGCGGGTGGTCTTCCGCTCGCACTTCCTGCGCGGCTTCGGCCTGCCAGTGAGCGCCTTCTTTCGCTCCTGGCTGGAATTCTATCCGCTCCAGCCGCACCATCTCACCCCCAACGCGGTGGTGCTGCTGTCGGCCTTCGTCACCCTGTGCGAGGGCTATCTCGGCGTCCTCCCCACCCTTGAGCTCTGGGGGGAGTTCTTCCAGTCGAAGCTGGGCACGCGCGTCAGGGGCGTGCCGGCTCATACTGGCGCCTTCATCGCGTCGCGGAGATCGGGCGCCGACAACCCCTTCCCCGTCATCACGCTAATCCAATCGGTGAAGAAGTGGCAGAAGTCATACTTCTACGTGCGGAACATCGCCCCGCGGGGCGACTACATCAACCTGCCGGCTTACGTAGCCGGCCCACCGGCGGGCAGGCTGCCCCAGTGGTCCTTCCGGGCTGTGACGCTGTCGCAGGCAGGAAACGCCGCCATCGCCCGACTGCGGGTGATGGTCCAGTCGGAGGGCCTGACGGGGCCCGACCTCCTGGCCGCGTTCGTCACGCGCCGGGTTCTTCCGCTCCAGAGTCGGCCTCATCTGATCTGTCAGATGAGCGGCCAGCTCGATCCGAGCCGCATGTGCACCAGGGAGATGCCGCAGCACGAGGTCGCCTACATGGTGAACTACCTCGCCAACTGCCAACTCTCTGAAGATTGGCAATTCGGCAAGGAGCCATATAGCCGTGCCAATCCTCCGCCTGCGGTATGCTCCCCTCGTCTCTTTTTCTCTCTCTCTCTCTCTCGGCCTTGTTGCCGAGTTCCTCTGGGCCAACTCTAACTTAGTCGGCTTGTTCTTTTGGCAGAGTCCTCTGCTTCGGCCGGCCGGCGGGACAGACGTGGAGCGCCGCTTCGTCCCCGACTGGACCGAACACGACCAGGAGGACCCCGACCTGGGGGCGGTCCATATGGAGGACGCCGTCGAGCCGGCCGGTGGCCAAGCCGGCGGCGAAACAGGCGGCTCCGGGTTTACTGCTACCTTCGACGACTGGCCGGACGAGGATGAAGCCGAAGCCATCCCGCACCGCCAGCCGGCATCCGGACGCGGCGCGGGCTCCTCCGGCTCGCAGCCTGCTCGGGGTAGAGGCCAGAAGCGTCGCGCCGCCCAGGGCTTATTCGGTAGCCGAACGAAGAAGCCCAGGGGCGGGGCGGCAGCCACCAGGCGGGAAGAGGCGGCCGCGAAGGCGGCTCGCTTCCGCAAAGTGGTGAAGCAGCCGCAGACTGTGTCGGCGTAAGCTCTCTTTCTCTGTGTACTCTCTTTCTTTCTTTTCTTTGGTGGTTCTCGAACCTTTGTCTTCTTCTTCGACGATCAGAGCTCCGTTGTCACTTGAGCGGGCGGCTGCCGGCTCCGTCGTCGAGTCGCCAGGGGGCTCTGGGAGCACCACCCGCCGCGTGGACCCCCGCGCCGCCCTCCAGGAGGCGACGGAAAGGAACGCGCGGGAGGTGCGGGAGGAGCAGGAGGCACGGGAGGCAGCCGCCGCCCAGGCGGCTCGGGAGGAAGAGGCGGCGAAGGCACTCGCCGAGGCCGCAGCCAGGGCCCAGGCAGAGGCTGAGGCCGGGGCGGCGGCAGGGGAGGCTTTGATGGTCACCCCCCTGCGCGCCATGGCGCCTGGGGACATGGACCCTCGCCAGGGGGAGCCAGCGGCTCCTAGCCGGGGCTGGGAGGAAGCGGCGACGACGTCGTCATTCTGGAGAAGAGGCCGGAGCCGACGCAGCCAACTGGGGCGGCCCAAGGCGGCCGGCCTGATTCGCCGCCTGCACAGTCGGCGGAAGGCGAGCCGGCCGCGGGGGCTGAGGTGGCGGTCCGGGTTCCGCCAAGCCAGCGTGCGGGGAAGGTCGCGTCGGAGCCGCAGAAGGCCGCGTCGGAGCCACAGCCGGCCGTAGGCTCCAGCTCGTCGGCCCGAGATGCGGAGGCGGCCAGCGCTACCTCGGGGTGGACACCAGGCGGCGGGACGGCCGTGGTGAACGTGGCTGCGCAAGACGTCCGGACCCGGCTCCAAAGCCAGGCCGTGGCGCTGAGGCAGTTCACCGACGAGTTCCTCGCAACGCGGGCGGCTATCCGGGTTAGTATTCCCCATCTTGCTTTTTCTTGACTTGATTTCTTCTTCTTGATCTTGATTTCTTCTGTGGGGGCGCGTCAGCGCACCCACTGGGTGTAGTCCTCGAGTTCCGAGTCGGCTGCTGAGCAGGCGGCTTGGAACTTCTTGGAGGATTTGCCTTTGCTGCTTTTGTTCTCACTTCGGTCTTCTGTCCATCTTGCAGGACTACCACAACCTTCGAGCGGCCGCCTTCAACTCCCAGGCTCGGGAGCTGACTCAGAAGACCGCCGACCTTACTGAGAGCCGAGGTATGTGACTTGATCTTTATCTCATGTGGGGGCGCGTCAGCGCACCCACTGGGTGTAGTCCCCGAGATTCGGGCCGACTGCTGAGCAGTCGGCTCGGATCTTCCTTGACGGTTTCTTATTGTTCTTCTTCTTCTTCCGTTTCTGCAGCGGCCAACGCCGGTCTGAGGGCACAGCTGGGGGAGTCCCAGACTGCTCTTCGTGCCAAGGACGCCGAGCTTGCCGCCTTGGTGCAGGAGTGCGACCGCCTGGTCAAGAAGCTGGCCGACCAGGAGGAAGGCCACAAGGCGGCGCTGAAGGCTGCGCAGGATCGCGAAGCCACCCTCCAGGCCGAGTTCGAGACAGAGGCGGCCGGCTGGGCAGAGGCCAAGCAGACTCTGGTCTCCGGCTATGGCCAGATTGAGGATCTGGTTGACGGTAAGTCGTCTACCCCTTCGTCCTTTCTTGCCGTATGCCACTTTGGCTTGTTTTCTGATTTTGGTGTTCTTCTCTTCCTTTCTTCTTCGCCCAGAGTACTTCCCAGGCTATTCAACTGCCGCCAACCAGGCCATCGAGGCCCGTCGACAAGCGAAGAGGCAGGCCGGCTTCAAGATCTCGCCAACCGCCGGCCGCTCGCTGGAGGAACAGCTTCTGGCGATCCAGGCTCGCATCCAGCCGGCTCACAGGCTGCTCCGCCGGCTTCAGCGTGCCGGGTCGCAGGTCTTGGCCGCCCTCTGGCCCAGCCAAGTGGTCCCTCGCACCCCCAGTCGGACCGCCGACTGGCTGGAGGTGGCAGTCGGCCGCTTCGAGGCTTGGAAGGCGTCGGCGGCTCGCTCCGGTGCCAGGCGGGCGCTGGAGTTCGTCAAGGCCTGGTATCCCGGCCTGAATCTGAACCAGCTGGCTACCTAGCGGCAGCAAGCCGACACGGAGCTGGAGCCGGCGCGGCCGGCCATCATTCGGCGGGCTTCAGCGATCGCCGACTACACCGACACCAACGTCTTCGTCCCCGAGGTGGACGACAATGGAGTCGCCCAGCCGGAAGATTGGTTCGGGCTGGACCTGGCGTACGGCAAGGACTCGGCGGAGGAGATCGACTCCAGCGACGAGGGCGAAGAGGAGGAGGAGGAGGATGAAGACGCCGAGCCGGCTGGTGGAGTAGCCGGCCAGCCTTAGCCTGACCGCGCCTCCAGTACTACGTCGCGCGCGAGTGCGTCTCCTGCCACAGGAGGTGGTCAAGCCGGGGCCAGCTAGGCGGCCACTCCTTCAGCCGGCAAGGCCGCCTTCACCGACCAGCTCGGCCTCCCTGTCGCACCCTAGTCATCTTTCTTTTGTTTTCCTGTCTTCTTACTTTTGAACAATGTTTGGTTAAGTCTGCTCAATTCCACCCACTGGGTGTATTCAAACTCAAGTCTGTTGCCGCCTATTGGGGGCTTTATGTATATAAGTTATGCAATCGGCCTTTCCTTGTACTTTTGCTTTTTGTCCTTCTGCTTTTTTCCTTTGCCGCCCTCCCTTGGTTGCCGCCTCCCCAGTCAAACAGTTGCTCTGCAATCTGTAGCCGGGGAGTGCCTGGCCGATTGGGGAGGGGGAAGTACTTTAGCTCTGCCGGACTTAAGCTAAGTTTTTTAGGAAGCCAGCCAGCCGGCTGTTTTGACAGCCGGCAGGCATATTTGGAGGTCGTCTCTTTGCTATATGGGTTAGTTGTTCCTTAGCCGTTTTTCGTGTGGGCGTCCTTTCTGTCTTTCCTCTTGCTAGTCGGACAGTCAGTTCTTTGAGCTGCGACTTTCAACAAGGGAGGACTCGGGAGCCGGCGCACTACTTTGCTGACTTTTAGGAAGAACTTTCGATATAGCTCAAGGCGGCCAGTCCCCGGGCCGACTAGTCGAACCCGGTGCCGGACAAAAACTCAAAATGTAATAATACATTCATGGATATGACACTCGTCATTCATAGGTAAATAAAAGGCAGTCCCCGAGTACTGTTCGGGGGGGCTGTTGGTTTGTACTTAATACAAAAGGGGGTAGCGTGATACATACTGCTTTTCAGCTGTAAAATCGTCTTAGGAGGTTTGCGTTCCATGGTCGCTCCGACTCCTTGCCGGAGTCGTCTCTCTTGCGTGCTCTTGGTTTTTGCGCGTCGATCAAGTAGTAGGAGTCGTTGCCGAGTGCCTTGCTCACGACGAAGGGGCCTTCCCAAGGGGCCGAGAGCTTGTGCTGGCCGGCTGTTCGCTGGATCAGCCGGAGCACAAGGTCGCCCTCTTGGAAGGATCTTGGCTTGACCTTGCGGTTGTAGTAGCGGCCCAGCCCTTGCTGGTAGATGGCGGACCGGCTGAGGGCTAATAGCCGGCCTTCTTCCAGTAGGTCAACGCCGTCTTCTCTTGCTTCTTTGGCTTCCTCCTCCGTGTACATGGTGATCCGAGGCGAGTCGAACTCGATGTCTGTTGGGATGACAGCCTCGGCACCGTACACAAGGAAGAATGGAGTGAAGCCGGTTGACTTGTTGGGTGTAGTGCGCAGACTCCAGAGGACAGCCGGCAGCTCTTCGAGCCAGCAGCCGGCCGATCGCTCCAGTGGTACAACCAGTCGGGGCTTGATGCCGGAGAGGATGAGTCCATTTGCTCGCTCGACCTGGCCGTTTGACTGCGGGTGGGCAACGGACGCTAAGTCCAGTCGGATGCCCTGCGTCGCGCAGAAACGTGCCAGTGCTCCTTTGGCGAAGTTCGTGCCATTGTCGGTGATGATGCTGTGTGGCACGCCGTACCGAGTAGTGATGTCGGTGATGAATGTCATGGCAGTCGGCCCATTCAGCTTCTTGATCGGCTTGGCTTCGATCCACTTTGTGAACTTGTCCACAGCAACGAGTAGATGTGTCATGCCACCGCGGGCTGTCTTGAAAGGGCCCACCATGTCCAGTCCCCAGACGGCAAAAGGCCAGGTGAGGGGAATGGTCTTGAGGGCAGAAGCCGGCAGGTGTTGTTTGGAACTGAAGACTTGGCATCCTCTGCAGCTCTTGACTATTTCTTTAGCATCCTCCAAGGCAGTCGGCCAGAAGAAACCGTGGCGGAAAGCTTTGGCCACGAGGGATCTTGAGGCTGCGTGATGGCCGCATTCGCCTTGGTGGATGTCTTTGAGGATTGCCACTCCTTTTTCTGGCTCGACGCAACACTGGAAGACTCCAGTGACGCTGCGCTTCACAAGCTCCCTATTGATTATTGTGTATGCTGCGGCTCGTCGTTGCACTAGTCTTGCTGCGATCTCATCAGCCGGCAGCTCTCTGCTGACTAGGAACTTGAGGATGGGCTGGGCCCATGAGGGAGCTGTGACTTATTCTTCTGTTAGTGTGGCCACCATGACTCGGGTGGGTGGGTTGGGTGTTGAATTGGAGTCGGCCACCGCTTCTTGTGTCGTTGCAGTCCCCGGGCCGACTGCCGCAGTCCCCGAGCCGGGTTCTGAAGTCCCCGGGCCGGGTGCGACTACAGCAGTCCCCGGGCCAGTCGTCGAGGTCCCCGTGCCGCCTGCGGGATTTCTTGAGCCGGATCCGGCTATTTCTGGCGCAGGCGGTACGAAGATGGAATCCGACTCTGGAGACGGCTTGATGGACGGCCTGAGGAGGCGCTGGAGGGAGACGCCAGTCGGTATGGCTTGTCGGGTGGAGCCGATCCGTGCTAGGGCATCTGCTTGGTCGTTGTCGGCCCTTGGCACGTGAAGGAACTCGCACCCTTCGAAGTATCCGCTCATCTGCTGGATGAGGAAACGGTAGCTCGCCATGTTCGCGTCCTTGGCGTCCCAGTCGCCAGATGATTGCTGGACCACCAAGTCTGAGTCACCGTAGCACAGGATCCGGCGTATGCCGAGTTCCTTGGCTAGCCGGAGCCCATGTACGAGCGCCTCGTACTCGGCCACGTTGTTGGAGGCGGCGAAGTGGATCTGCAGCGCGTACTTGATCTTGTCGCCTTTGGGAGAGGTGAGGACGATGCCGGCTCCCAAGCCGGTGCGCATCTTGGACCCGTCAAAGTGCATCCGCCAATGGGTAGAGTCGGGAGCCGGCGGTAAGTGCTGGGTCTCGGCCCAGTCGACGAGGAAGTCGGCCAATGCTTGCGACTTGATGGCGGTGCGGGGTTGATAGAAAATCGTGTAGGGCGCCAAGGCAATGTCCCATTTGGCCACCCGGCCGGATGCATCCCGGCTGCCTATGATCTCGGCGAGCGGGGCAGTGCACACGACCGTGATGGGGTGCTCTTGGAAGTAGGGCTTCAATTTCTTGGCAGCGAAGTACACCCCATAGCACATCTTCTGGTAGTGCGGGTAGTTTTGCTTTGAGCTGGACAGTACTTCGCTGAGATAGTAGACCGGCCTCTGGACTAGCTGGGCTCGGCCTTCCTCCGGGCGCTGGACCACAACAACAGTGCTGACGACTCGGCTTGTCGCGGCGATGTAGAGGAGCATGGGCTCCTTCTCAGTCGGCGCAGCCAGGACAGGCGGAGTGGTCAACATTTTCTTCAACTCATGGAAGGCTTGGTCGGCTTGATCATTCCACTCAAAGTGAGTGGACTTCTTCATGAGTCGGTACAGAGGGAGAGCCTTCTCTCCTAGTCGGCTGATAAAACGGTTCAGGGAGGCTAAGCAGCCAGTGAACTTCTGCACATCTCGCAGCTTGGTGGGAATCTCCATCCTCTCGATGGCCTTGATCTTGACAGGGTTGCACTCAATGCCGCGTTCGGAGACCAGGAAGCCTAGCAGCTGGCCGGCTGGCACTCCGAACACGCACTTCTCGGGGTTGAGCTTGATCTGGAATCAGCGCAAGTTGGCAAATGTTTCTTTCAGGTCTTCCAGCAAGGTACCGCGCTTCTCTGTCTTCACCACAATGTCGTCTACGTAGACGTGGGCATTTCTGTCGAGTTGTTTCAAGAGACATTTCTGCATGCAACGCTGAAAAGTGGCACCGGCATTTCTCAAGCCGAATGTCATTGTCAGGTAGCAGAAAGCTCCAAAGGGTGTGATGAAGGCAGTCTTCAGGCGGTCAGCCGGGTCCAACTTGATCTGATGATACCCTGAGTATGCATCCAAAAAACTTAACAGCTCGCATCCGGCTGTGGAGTCTATCACTTGGTTAATCCGTGGCAAAGCAAACGGATCCTTTGGGCAGGCCTTGTTCAAACTTGTGTAGTCTATACACATGCGCCACTTGTTATTCTTCTTCAGAACCAGAACTGGATTGGCAAGCCATTCTGGAAAGAACACTTCCATGATGAAGCCGGCTGCAAGGAGCCGGGCTATCTCTTCTCCCACGATTCTTCGCTTCTCTTCTGATAGTCGGCGGAGGGGTTGCTTGACCGGCTTCGCATCAGCTCGGACATGTAATTTGTGCTCGGCGAAATCCTTCGGGACACCCGGCATGTCCTTTGGGGACCATGCAAAGATGTCTCGATTCTCACGGAGGAAGTCGACGAGCTCGCCTTCCTATTTACTGTCCAAGTTTGCCCCAATCACGGCGAACCTCTCCGGGTGCTCCGGGTCTAGAGGTATCTTCTTCGTCTCTTTGGCAGGCTGGAAGGAGCCATGCGCATCACAGTCCTTGGGGTTGGGGGACAGGGCCGGCTGCTTGCCGGCCATGGCCACAACCCGTTCCAACATCTTCTTCTCTTCGGCCACCACGAGGGACTCGGCCAGTCGGCTGCTGGCCATGGCACACTCCATGGACTTCTTGTAGTCGCCGGCTACCGTGATGATCCCCTTTGAGCTCGGCATCTTCATCTTCAGGTAGGCATAGTGGGGCACAGCCATGAACTTGGCCAAAGCAGGTCGGCCAAGCAGTGCATGATAGGGGCTCTCCAAATCCACCACCTCGAACCATATTGCTTCCCGGCGAAAATGATCTTTGTCTCCGAAGAGAACATCCATCTTGATCTTGCCGATTGGAGAGCAAGATAGGCCGGGTACAATACCATGGAAGACGGTGCGGCTCGGCATGAGCTGCTTCGCTTTGATGTTCAGCTTGTCCATGGTATCGCGGTACAGTATGCTGATACTGCTTCCGCCGTCTATCAGGACGCGGGAAAATCTGGCAGCTCGCCTCTCCGTCGCAAGGGTGACGTCCAAGACCATAGCATAGGAGCCAGGCGAAGGCATCACCTCTGGGTGGTCGGCCTGGCTCCAGCTGATTGGCTTTTTCGACCAGTGCATGAACTCGGCGGTGCTAGAGGCGACTGCGTTCACTTCTTGGTGCTGCCGGCGTCGGCTGCGCTTGTCGTCGACTTGACTTGTGAAGACGACGTAGGCGTCGTGCGCTTCGGGGAACTCGTCTTGGATGGCGCCGACTGCCGGCCGAGCCGCCGGCTGCGGAGGAGCTGGAGGCGGCGGGCCGGGAGGCGGAGGCGGCACCATTCCTTCGCCCTTGGTGATGCGGGTGAGCCAGTGGCATTTTCGTGTTGTATGGTTGGACGGCTTCGCGCCGCTGTGGAACTTGCAGGGAGCATCGAGTGCTTGTTCGTAGGAGAAAGACGGCTGCCAGGGCGGCCGGCCACCCTTCTTCTTGGGAGCGGGCCGCTCTTCGGGCTGCTCGTCTTCAATTGTGGCCACCTGCCGACTGGAGGAAGTCGGCATGGGGCCCTTGCGCTTGTGATCGTTCTGGTAGGGGCGCCGGTTAGGGTCGCCAGCCGGCGTCTTGGGAGCCGGAGCAACTACTTTCCCCGAGGCATCCACTCGGAGCTCGGTCTTCATTGAGGAGTCGGTAGTGGCGTACTTGTCCGCGATGACTAGTAGCTCGTCGAGGGTAGCCGGCTCGTCGCAGAGGAGTCGGTGCTTGAGGAGGGTGCCCTCTCGGCACCCGGCGGTGAAGTACTCGATGGCCTGGACCTCGTGCACTCCCTCGCAGGAGTTGCGGAGCTCGGCCCATCGCGTGAGGTAGTCGCGGGTCGACTCGTTGGGCCCCTGGACGCAGAGGGAGAGCTGGCGAGGCTTGGGAGGCCGCTTGTAGGTGCTGGTGAAGTTGCGGACGAAAACTTCGGTGAAGTCCAGCCAACTGTTGATGCTGTAGGGCTTGAGGCTATTGAGCCATGTGCGCGCCATGCCCTGCAGCATCAGGGGGACGTACTTCACGGCGACGCGCCGATTGCCGTTGGCGATGCTGACGGCTGTGGAGTAGTCGATGAGCCAATCTTCCAGCTTCACCGAGCCGTTGTACTTGGGCGTGTCTCTGGGGAGCGAGAACCCTTTGGGGAAGGGCTCGTCGCGGATGCGGGGGCCAAAGCATGGCGGGCCGACATCGTCTTCTTCTTCTAACGCCAAGGATCGAGCAAGGCGGTCGATCCTGTGGCGGGCGTCGTTTTCGCCGACTCCTTCTTGGCGGCCGAGTCGGTCGCCAAGAGTCGGATGTGTGACAGGCGGTGGAGTGAGGCGTCTTTCTCTTAGAGGCGGGGGAGGAGGCAGGTTTCCCTGGTGCTCTACAGCTCGAGGGCGGCCATCCGCGTCGCGCTCGATGGTAATGCGAGTCCGGCTGCGGCTGGCAGCCGGCTCCTTGTCTTTCTTCTGGTGCGCGCCGCTCGCAGTCGGCGAGCGGGACGTCGCGGCGTGCTCCCGGCGCGGGGGATGGCTATCGGCACGGGCGCCGGCTTCGTGCCGTTCTGCAGCCACGTCGATCAGCTGCTGGATCCGTCTTGTCATGTAGGGGAGCTCATCGGCTCCAAGCCCATTGAGCTCCTCTGCAGCCACCTGAGTGGCTCGCAGATTCTCGAGCGGGGTGGCGTAGACGGGGCGATCTGCGCCCAGCATGCTGGCAACGGCTGTGCCGCGCTTCTGGACGAAGCCGGCTCGGCTCGGGCCGCTAGGCGGCAGCGTGCCGAAGGCGGCGCGGTCAACTTCGCGCTGGTGGGCCTCGGTGAGGCGTCTCATCGAGGCTATCTTCTTGCCCTCCGCGATGAGGGCAAGGCGGCGTGCCTCCAGGGTCTCGGCGTCGGCGTCGGCCGGGATGGGGACGGAGAGGTCGTGCATCGCCGCTTGCTGAGCGTCGCGGGCATTCTCGCCCGAGTTGGAGACGTGGCTGATGACCAGCACTTCGGTGACAGCGCTGCTGCCGCTGTCAGCTCGAGGGAGGGGGTCGTCGAAGACCACCACGTCGGAGGGGTAGGCGTCGAGGGACGCGGTGTCGGAGTCGATGAGCATCGGGTCGGTGGAGCCGACCGACTCCATATCTGCAGCAGGCTCGCTGGAGACGTGAAGTTGGTCGAGGAGGCTGACGAGGCGGCTCTCGGGGTAGTTGGTGCCTGCGTCGGACGCAGGCTCGTCGGAGATGCGAGTCTCGCCGAGCAGATTGGCGAGGCGGCTCGCTGCGCAGGCGTCGTCGACGCCTTGCAGCGCGTCGAGGCAAACGCCATCGGGCGCAGCAGGCTGGCTGCGCTCGCGGGGGAGGAAGAGGGTTCCCGTCCAGAACAAATCTCCGGACGACGGTGCACCTGGCCCCACGGTGGGCGCCAAATGTCGGGTGGTTGGTGCGACATATGCCAAGGGATGGCTTATCATTGTGGGAGCCAATAAAACGTCGCCGGTGCCCGGAAACGGGATGAGGCGAACACATGCACGCCGGCGAATCTTACCCAGGTTCGGGGCTCTCCGAGGAGATAACACCCCTAGTCCTGCTCTGCGGGGTCTCCGCATGATCACTAGATCGATAAAGGGTAGCTACAATCGCTCCTAGAGCTGTTGAGATCAAGGGAGAAGAAGAACAAGGCTAGCTCTTGCTTCTCTCTATCTATGGTGTGTGTGCTATGCTCAGAAACCTCGTCTTGTCTCCTTAATGGGGCTCCCGCTTCGAGGAAGGGAGTAGCCGGCTTCTGGAGGCCGGCTATACTCTTGGCCGACTAGGGAAGGCAAGACCGCCTTCAAGCCTCTCTCTGGCTGAAGGGGCCCGCAGTCCTTGGGCCATACAGGAGTGGGTCGTGGATGACGTTGAGGCTAGCGTGGCTACAGTGCCGAGCCGCACGGGAGACGTCCGCCCCGTACGGCCTCCTGTAGCCACGCCCGCCTCGGGCTTCGGGGGTAGTGGGCCGCACTGTGCCACACCCCGTCGCGTCGCGGTTATGTGGGAGTGGTTGTGGTCTTCGCCGGCTCCTAGGAGTCGGCGTCCTTCTTGGCCGGCTTCTTGGAGTCGACCACCCCGTAGTCGTCCCGGGGAGGAGTTGGTGAGGCTGGGTCGCCTTCCGGGAGTCGGCTTTAGGGGTAGCCGGCCAGGGAAGGCGGCCCAATGCTCGGAGTGCATGGTGGCCCAAAGGCCTGATAATTTTTCTGAAGAGCCAGGGGTAGTCGGTATGGCTACCCGTGGCCATTTACTCCGACAATCGCACAACACACACGTCTTATTAGTAGCAACCGTCTGTGTTATTATCGGTCTTCGCACACATTTCTGATTACAGACCTGTTTGCCGCGTATCACACACATCTTGTTATATTGAACCGTTTCTGTTCTCTTGTCTCAACACAAACAGCTCATCCGAGTGAACCGCATGTCGTATATCGCACACACCTTGATCTGGCTGACCGTTTCTTTTGTGTTGCCTAATCACAAACAGTTCATCTCAGTGAACCGTATGTTGTATATCGCACACCTCCATCAGGCTGCCCGTTTCTTTTGTTCCTCCTCATCGCAAACAATTAATTGAACTGAACCGTATGCCCTGCATCGCACACGCAACTAATATCTGAACCGTCTTTGATGCATCCTCCATCGCAAACGTTTTGCACCTTTTTTGACAGGTTTTTTACACCACCGTTTTGCGATTATTGCATCGCACACACTTTCGTCGAAGGGTCTCTAATCGTAGTTGAAGGAAATATTCCCTAGAGGCAATAATAAAGTTACTATTTATTTCCTTATTTCATGATAAATGTTAATTATTCATGCTAGAATTGTATTAACCGGAAACTTAGTACATGTGTGAATACATAGACAAAACAAAGTGTCCCTAGTATGCCTCTACTTGACTAGCTCGTTAATCAAAGATGGTTATGTTTCCTGACCATAGAAATGTGTTGTCATTTGAAGAATGGGATCACATCATTAGAGAAAGATGTGATGGACAAGACCCATCCGTTAGCTTAGCATTATGACCGTTTCAGTTTCATTGCTATTGCTTTCTCCATAACTTATACATGTTCCTATGACTATGAGATTATGCAACTCCCGAATACTGGAGGAACACTTAGTGTGCTATCAAACGTCACAACGTAACTGGGTGACTATAAAGATGATCTACAGGTGTCTCTGATGGTGTTTGTTGAGTTGGCATAGATCAAGATTAGGATTGTCACTCCGATTGTCGGAGAGGTATCTCTGGGCCCTCTCGGTAATGCACATCACCATAAGCCTTGCAAGCAATGTGACTAATGAGTTAGTTACGGGATGATGCATTATAGAACAAGTAAAGAGACTTGCCGGTAACGAGATTGAACTAGGTATTGAGATACCGACGATCGAATCTCGGGCAAGTAACATACCGATGACAAAGGGAACAACGTATGTTGTTATGCGGTTTGACCGATAAAGATCTTCGTAGAATGTGTAGGAACCAATATGAGCATCCAGGTTCTGCTATTGGTTATTGACCGGAAGTGAGTCTCGGTTATGTCTACATAATTCTCGAACACGTAGGGTCCGCATGCTTAACGTTCAATGACGATCGGTATTATGAGTTTATGTGTTTTGATGTACCGAAGGTAGTTCAGAGTCCCGGATGTGATCACAGACATGACGAGGAGCCTCGGAATGGTCGAGACATAAATATCGACATATTGGAAGACTATGTTTGGACATCAGAATGTTTCCGAATGAGTTCAGGCATTTACCGGAGTACCGGGAGGTTACCGGAAACCCCCGGGGGCTTAATGGGCCTATATGGGATTTAGTGGAAGAGAGAGGAGAAGGCCAAGAGGAGGGGTGCCCCCCCGGGGGGCTTAATGGGCCTATATGGGATTTTGGAATCACTTGATTATGAATCATTTGATGTTTGCGAACCATGCCTCTTGGGCAAGATGACTAAGACTCCGTTCTCCGGAACAATGGAGCGAGCAACTGACTTATTGGAAATAATACATACTGATGTGTGCGGTCCAATGAGTGTTGAGGCTCACGGCGGGTATCGTTATTTTCTGACCTTCACAGATGATTTGAGCAGATATGAGTATATCTACTTAATGAAACATAAGTCTGAAACATTTGAAAAGTTCAAAGAATTTCAGATGAAGTGGAAAATCATCGTGACAAGAAAATAAAGTTTCTACGATCTGATCGCGGAGGCGAATATTTGAGTTACGAGTTTGGTCTTCATTTAAAACAATGTGGACAACTCACGCCACCTGGAACACCACGGTGTAATGGTGTGTCCGAACATCGTGACCGTACTTTATTGGATATGGTGCGATCTATGATGTCTCTTACCGATTTACCACTATCATTTTTGGGTTATGCATTAGAGACAGCTGCATTCACATTAAATAGGGCACCATCTAATCCGTTGAGATGACACCGTATGAACTGTGGTTTAGCAAGGAACCTAAGCTGTCATTTCGTAAAGTTTGGGATTGCCATGCTTATGTGAAAAAGTTTCAAACTAATAAGCTCGAACCGAAATCGGAGAAGTGCGTCTTCATAGGATACCCAAAAGAAACTATTGGGTACACCTTCTATCACAGATCCGAAGGCAAGATTTTTGTTGCTAAGAATGGATCCTTTTCTAGAGAAAGAGTTTCTCTCGAAAGAAGTGAGTGGGAGGAAAGTAGAAATTGATGAGGTAATTGTACCTTCTACCGAATTGGAAAGTAGTTCATCACAGAAATCAGTTCCAGTGATGCCTACACCAATTAGTGAGGAAGTTAATGATGATGGTCATGAAACTTCAGATCAAGTTACTACCGAACCTCGTAGGTCAACCAGAGTACGTTCCGCACCAGAGTGGTACGGTAATCCGGTTCTGGAAGTCATGTTACTAGACCATGATGAACCTATGAACTATGAGGAAGCGATGAGGAGCCCAGATTCCACAGAATGGTTTAAGGCCATGAAATCTGAGATGATCCATGTATGAAAACAAAGTATGGACTTTGGTGGAATTGCCCGATGATCAGCAAGCCATTGAGAATAAATGGATCTTCAAGAGGAAGACGGACGTTGATGGTAGTGTTATTATCTACAAAGCTTGACTTGTCGCGAAGGGTTTTCGACAAGTTCAAGGTGTTGACTACAAGGAGATTTTTCCCACTCGTAGCGATGCTTAAAGTCTGTCTGAATCATGTTAGCAATTGTCGCATTTTATGAAATCTGGCAAATGGATATCAAAACTACATTCCTTAATGGATTTCTTAAAGAAGAGTTGTATATGATGCAACCAGAAGGTTTTGTCGATCCTAAAGGTGCTATCAAAAATTGCAAAGCTCCAGCGATCCATCTATGGACTAGTGCAAGCATCTCGGAGTTGGAATATACGCTTTGATGAGTTGATCAAAGCATGTAGTTTTATACAGACTTGCAGTGAAGCCTGTATCTACAAGAAAGTGAGTGGGAGCACTACAGCATTTCTGATAAGTATATGTGAATGACATATTGTTGATCGGAAATAATGTAAAATTTTCTGGAAAGCATAAAGGAGTGTTTGAAAGGAGTTTTTCAAAGAAAGACCTCGGTGAAGCTGCTTACATATTGAGCATCAAGATCTATAGAGATAGATCAAGACGCTTGATAAGATTTTTTCAATGAGTACATACCTTTACAAGATTTTGAAGTAGTTCAAAATGGAACAGTCAAAGAAAGAGTTCTTGCATGTGTTGCAAGGTGTGAAGTTGAGTAAGACTCGGCAGAAGATAGAGAGAGAATGAAAGTCATTCCCTATGCCTCAGCCATAGGTTCTATAAAGTATGATATGTTGTGTACCAGACCTATTGTATACCCTGCCCTGAGTTTGGCAACGGAGTACAATTTTGATCTAGGAGTAGATCACTGGACAGCGGTCAAAATTATCCTTAGAGGACTAAGGAAATATTTCTCGGTTATGGAGGTGATAAAGAGTTCGTCGTAAAGAGTTACGTCGATGCAAGCTTTGACACCGATCTGGATGACTCTAAGTCACAATCCGGATACATATTGAAAGTGGGAGCAATTAGCTAAAGTAGCTCCGTGCAGAGCATTATAGACATAGAAATTTGCAAAATACATACGGATCTGAATTTGTCAGACCCGTTGACTAAACTTCTCTCACAAGCAAAACATGATCACACCTTAGTACTCTTTGGGTGTTAATCACATGGCGATGTGAACTAGATTACTGACTCTAGTAAATCCTTTGAGTTTTGGTCACATGGCGATGTAAACTATGAGTGTTAATCACATGGTGATGTGAACTATTGGTGTTAAATCACATGGCGATGTGAACTAGATTATTGACTCTAGTGCAAGTGGGAGACTGAAGGAAATATGCCCTAGAGGCAATAATAAAGTTATTATTTATTTCCTTATTTCATGATAAATGATTATTATTCATGCTAGAATTGTATTAACCGGAAACTTAGTACATGTGTGAATACATGGACAAAACAAAGTGTCCCTAGTATGCCTCTACTTGACTAGCTCGTTAATCAAAGATGGTTATGTTTCCTGACCATAGACATGTGTTGTCATTTGATGAATGGGATCACATCATTAGAGAATGATGTGATGGACAAGACCCATCTGTTAGCTTAGCATTATGATCGTTTCAGTTTCATTGCTATTGCTTTCTCCATAACTTATACATGTTCCTATGACTATGAGATTATGCAACTCCCGAATACCGGAGGAACACTTAGTGTGCTATCAAACGTCACAACGTAACTGGGTGACTATAAAGATGCTCTACAGGTGTCTCTGATGGTGTTTGTTGAGTTGGCATAGATCGATATTAGGATTTGTCACTCCGATTGTCGGAGAGGTATCTCTGGGCCCTCTCGGTAATGCACATCACTATAAGCCTTGCAAGTAATGTGACTAATGAGTTAGTTACGGGATGATGCATTACGGAACGAGTAAAGAGACTTGCTGGTAACGAGATTGAACTAGGTATTGAGATACCGACAATTGAATCTTGGGCAAGTAACATACCGATGACAAAGGGAACAACGTATGTTGTTATGCGGTTTGACCAATAAAGATCTTCGTAGAATATGTAGGAACCAATATGAGCATCCAGGTTCCGCTATTCATTATTGACCGGAAGTGAGTCTCGGTCATGTCTACATAGTTCTCGAACCCGTAGGGTCCGCACGCTTAACGTTCGATGACGATCGGTATTATGAGTTTATGTGTTTTGATGTACCAAAGGTAGTTCGGAGTCCCGGATATGATCACGGACATGACGGGGAGCCTCGAAATGGTCGAGACATAAAGATCGATATATTGGAAGGCTATGTTTGGACATTGGAATGGTTCCGGATGAGTTCGGGCATTTACCGGAGTACCGGGAGGTTACCGAAAACCCCCGGGGGCTTAATGGGCCTATATGGGCTTTAGTGGAAGAGAGAGGAGAAGGCCAAGAGGAGGCCCCCCCCCCCCCGCAAGCCCAATCTGAATTAGGAGGGGGGTTGGCCCCCCTTTCCTTCCTCCCCTCTCTCCCTTCCTTCCCCCTCCTAGTAGGACTAGGAAAGGGGGGGACCTACTCCTAGTTGGAGTAGGATTCCCCCCTTGGGGGCGCGCCCAAGGTGTCCGGCCGGCCCCCTCCTCCACCCCTTTATATACGGGGGAGGGGCACCCCATAGACACACAAGTTGATCTCTTAGCCGTGTGCGGTGCCCCCCTCCACAGATTTCCACCTCGGTCATATCGTTGTAGTGCTTAGGCGAAGCCCTGCGTCGGTAACTTCATCATCACCGTCATCATGTCGTCATGCTGACGAAGCTCTCCCCCGACACTCAGCTGGATCTAGAGTTCATGGGACGTCACCGAGCTGAACGTGTGCAGATCACGGAGGTGCCGTACCTTCGGTGCTAGGATCGGTCAGATGGTGAAGACGTACGACTACATCAACCGTGTTGTCATAACGCTTCCGCCTTCGGTCTACGAGGGTACGTGGACAACACTCTCCCCTCTCATTGCTATGCATCACCTAGATGGATCTTGCGCTTGCATAGGGATTTTTTTGAAATTACTGTGTTCCCCAACAGTAGTGTCGCCTTAGCAGCATCCTGCAGTAGTGTAAGTAGCGATCAAGAATTTGTTGATGTAGACCAGAATACGCCGCGACCGTGATGTGCGTAGCAAATCACCGCCTAGGAAAAGAATATGATAGAGAGGGCATGTAGAACGCCCAAGGCTCATAGACGGAGTCAGGGAGCACAATTCTCACATGCTCCTCGACGAGGCCGAGACCGAGCAACCTTTGTTGGTGGGAACTCGAGTCAGAGAACCAAGATGCACAACCAAGTTGTCTGCTTCGTAGGACAACGCAACCAAGACAAACTTGCAAAAGAAAAAAAAATCAGACCTAGAGGACCAGATCTAAGGACACACCATCTTCCACGTGCCTCCCACCAATATGTTTGGGATCAAAAGGATGGGTCTAGAGGGGGTGAATAGACACTAACAAGCAAAACGTGCAATTTTTAATTATCTTGGTACTTAGGCAGATTTTAGCACAGGTTAATTGGCAAGAAATACAATCTACATGTGCATATCTAGAGTATGGGAAGCGTAAAGTAAATAGCATGGAAGTGCAAGAAAGTAAGGAGTAGGGTTTTGGAGATTTTGCGAACGAAGGGTGACATGAAGATTTTTCCCGTGGTTTCAATAGGTGGTGCTATCGTACATCCACGTTGATGGAGATTTCAATCCCTAAGGGGATAACGGCTACACGAGTCCATGAAGGGTCCACAAAGAAGCAACCATGTCTATGCCATCACGACTTACGCCCATGAAGGACTAGCCTCACTCGGGGTAGCTTTTCACGAAGTAGGCGATCTCATTGCCCTTACAAACTCATTGGTTCAATCCCACAAGCTTGGAGACTCCTAAGTGAATCCTAACAAATCTAGGATACGGCACTCTCCAAAAGATAATAGATGTTGTTGTTGATGATGAATTCCTTACTCTTGTGTGTCAAAAGATAGTCTCCTCAACACTCAAACACACTCTCATAGATTTTGGCTATGTGGTTGGAGAAGGATTTTGGCGGAAAGCAACTTGGGGAGGCTAGAGATCAAGGATCAAAGGTTGGAATGGTATCCTCTTGATCTTAACACAAGTGTAGGTGATTCTCTCTCAGAAAATGGATATGGGAAGTGGTAGATTCGAACTGGTTACTCTATGAGAGTTGGTGGAATGGGTGGGGGTATATATAGGCAACACTAAAAATTCAACCGTTACACACCTTTGTGCACACTTCGGTGGGACCGGGTGAAAACACTCGATGAGACCACCTATGCAAAAGGTTTGAACTTTAGGTTTTTCAGTGAGACTAGATGGAAACTCTCGGTGGGACCGAGCTAAGCTAGCCTAAGCACTTTCCACACTTCAATGCCACCGATTGAAACCATTCGGAAATTCTGAGATGAATGCAATTGGTAACAGAAGGTTGGCAAGTGCTCTTCGATGGGACCGAAGGGCCAACTCGGTGAGACCGAGATGCTAGGGTTTAGGCAGTGGCTATGTCAAGTGTTTATTTGTGAGTCTGGCTAGATGTATATCGGTGGGATCGAGATTGACTTTAGGGTTTTGGAAATAGATGAATGTGAGAGTGTGATCGAGGATTTTGGAGCAATATCTCTAAGAACTTGAGCAGTTAGATCATGATCAAAACATCATCCCCTTTTAATAGTATTAGCTTTTCTAGGGACTCAATGTGATCTTGGATCACTAAACCAAAGATGTAGAGTCTTGAAGCTTTGCCAACACCATTCCTTTGTAGCTTGAGGGGTCCACTTCCAAAGGCTTGCCTAAGTTGAACTCTCCCTGAAATATACTCAAGGAAATCATTAATCCAACAACATGTATGTTAACATGAATTACCAAAACCACCAAGGAAGTGAATGTGCTTTCAATACGAATAAACACCACTGGAGCGAGTGCGATGCGGGAAGACCTTATTATATGGCGATGGCGACGCCATCATCTCGCCAGCGTCGATCAAAGACAAATCCTAAATTTATTCCTAACCCTACCACCACTACAAAATTATCCTTAGTTAACACATAGAGTATTGAACAAGACGAGAACTTTTGAGGTAATTTCACTTTACATAGAAATTACACGTTTATGCAAAATTGACGTTTTGCATGATCAGTGATGCTACATGCATGTACATGCCTAAGCTCATCTTGCATTGGATTCATGATTGTGCTGCTTGCAACTTGATTATAAACAAAAAAATAAGTTCCTAACATATAATTAAGTAGAGCTACACGGTTGTATCATTTGGTCATGGCTAGGAGTTCTTCAATGCTAGAGGGGGGTCTAATTGTGTTGTTTCTTGATCGACAACGATGTCAACTTCGAGCGGAGTTGGCTCACGGTCGAGGTTATGTGGTCGGTGTCTTTCGGCATGTTCGAGAGGTCCTTGTGACTCGCCATGTCTTTGGTGGAGTCGAAATTGCAGAAGAGGTGCCTCGGCGATGACGATGACATGAGATGGGTGTTCAACCATGGGGGATGGTCAACTCAAGCTCATAGTTTTTCTCCTGCAAGGTTAGTCGGCGAAGTTAGAGCTGTTTGGCTGCCAGCGTGGGCAGACGTCTGTTTGTCATAGGCCGACATGAGTTTCGACGTCTGTTTTCACGAGGGCTTTGTTGACAGTCGTCTTGTTGGAAATATGCCCTAGAGGCAATAATAAAATGGTTATTATTATATTTCCTTGTTCATGACAATTGTCTATTGTTCATGCTATAATTGTGTTATCCGGAAATCGTAATACATGTGTGAATACATAGACCACAACATGTCCCTAGTGAGCCTCTAGTTGACTAGCTCGTTGATCAATAGATGGTTACGGTTTCCTGACCATGGACATTGGATGTCGTTGATAACGGGATCACATCATTAGGAGAATGATGTGATGGACAAGACCCAATCCTAAGCATAGCACAAAGATCGTATAGTTCGTCTGCTAAAGCTTTTCTAATGTCAAGTATCATTTCCTTAGACCATGAGATTGTGCAACTCCCAGATACCGTAGGAATGCTTTGGGTGTGCCAAACGTCACAACGTAACTGGGTGGCTATAAAGGCACACTACGGGTATCTCCGAAAGTGTCTGTTGAGTTGGCACGAATCGAGACAGGGATTTGTCACTCCGTGTGACGGAGAGGTATCTCTGGGCCCACTCGGTAAGACATCATCATAATGAGCTCAATGTGACCAAGGAGTTGATCACGGGATGATGTGTTACGGAACGAGTAAAGAGACTTGCCGGTAACGAGATTGAACAAGGTATAGGGATACCGACGATCGAATCTCGGGCAAGTATCATACCGGTAGAGAAAGGGAATTGTGTACGGGATTGATTGAATCCCCGACATCGTGGTTAATTCGATGAGATCATCATGGAACATGTGGGAGCCAACATGGGTATCCAGATCCCGCTGTTGGTTATTGGCCGGAGAGATGTCTCGGTCATGTCTGCATGATTCCCGAACCCGTAGGGTCTACACACTTAAGGTTCGGTGACGCTAGAGTTGTTATGGGAAATAGTATGCAGTTACCGAATGTTGTTCGGAGTCCCGGATGAGATACCGGGCGTCACGAGGAGTTCCAGAATGGTCCGAAGGTGAAGATTTATATATGGGAAGTCATCATACGGTCACCGGAAGTGTTCGGGGGTTTATCGGTATTGTACCGGGACCACCGAAGGGGTTCCGGGGGTCCACCGGGAGGGTCCACCTGCCCCGGAGGGCCCTATGGGCTGTATGTGGGAGGGAACCAACCCCTAAGTGGACTGGGTGCCATCCCCCCGAGGGCCCATGCGCCTAGGGTTGGGGGGACCCTAAAGGGGGCGCCCCCCTTGGCTTGGGGGGCAAGCCCCCTCCCCTTGGCCGCCCCCCCCCCCTCTAGGTCTCATCTAGAGGGGTCGGCCCCCTTCCCCCTTCGCCCTATAAATAGAGGGGTGGAGGGAGTTCAGCAGCACCATATCCAAGGCGCAGCCCCTCCCCCTCTCCAACACCCCCTCCTCCTCCGTTGAGCTTGGCGAAGCCCTGCCGGAGAACTGCAAGCTCCACCACCACGCCGTCGTGCTGCCGGAGTTCTTCCCCAACTTCTCCTTCCCCCTTGCTGGATCAAGATGGATGAGACTTCCCCGGGCTGTATGTGTGTTGAACACGGAGGCGCCGTTGTTCGGCGCTTAGATCGGAATCAACCGCGATCTGAATCGCTGCGAGTACGACTCCCTCATCCGCGTTCTTGTAACGCTTCCGTGTCGCGATCTTCAAGGGTATGAAGATGCACTCCCCTCTCTCTCATTGCTAGTCTCTCCATAGATTGATCTTGGTGATGCGTAGAAAATTTTTAATTTCTGCAACGATCCCCAACAGTGGCATCATGAGCTAGGTCTATGCGTAGTTTCTATGCACGAGTAGAACACAAGTTGTTGTGGGCGTAGATTTTGTCAATTTACTTGTCGTTACTAGTCTTATCTTGATTCGGCGGCATCGTGGGATGAAGCGGCCCGGACCGACCTTACACGTACGCTTACGTGAGACAGGTTCCACCGACTGACATGCACTAGTTGCATAAGGTGGCTAGCGGGTGTCTGTCTCTCCCACTTTAGTCGGATCGGATTCAATGAAAAGGGTCCTTATGAAGGGTAAATAGAATTTGGCATATCACGTTGTGGTTTTGGCATAGGTAAGAAACGTTCTTGCTAGAAACCTATAGCAGCCACGTAAAAACTTGCAACAACAATTAGAGGACGTCTAACTTGTTCTTGCAGTATATGCCGTGTGATGTGATATGGCCAAAAGGATGTGATGAATGATATATGTGATGTATGAGATTGATCATGTTCTTGTAATAGGAATCACGACTTGCATGTCGATGAGTATGACAACCGGCAGGAGCCATAGGAGTTGTCTTAATTTATTGTATGACCTGCGTGTCACTGAAAACGCCATGTAATTACTTTGCTTTATTGCTAACCGTTAGCCATAGTAGTAGAAGTAATAGTTGGCGAGACAACTTCATGAAGACACGATGATGGAGATCATGATGATGGAGATCATGGTGTCATGCCGGTGACGATGATGATCATGGCGCCCCGAAGATGGAGATCAAAAGGAGCAAAATGATATTGGCCATATCATGTCACTATTTGATTGCATGTGATGTTTATCATGTTTTTACATCTTATTTGCTTAGAACGACGGTAGCTTAAATAAGATGATCCCTCGCAATAATTTCAAGAAAGTGTTCCCCCTAACTGTGCACCGTTGCTAAGGTCCGTTGTTCCGGAGCACCACGTGATGATCGGGTGTGATAGATTCTAACGTTCGCATACAACGGGTGTAAGCCAGATTTACACACGCAATACACTTAGGTTGACTTGACGAGCCTAGCATGTACAGACATGGCCTCGGAACACGAGAGACCGAAAGGTCTAACATGAGTCGTATAGTAGATACGGTCAACATGGAGATGTTCACCGTTGATGACTAGTCCGTCTCACGTGATGATCGGACACGGACTGGTCAATTCGGATCATGTATCACTTAGATGACTAGAGGGATGTCTATCTGAGTGGGAGTTCATTAAATAATTTGATTAGATGAACTTAATTATCATGAACTTAGTCTAAAATTCTTTACAATATGTCTTGTAGATCAAATGGCCCACGCTAATGTTGCCCTCAACTTCAACGCGTTCCTAGAGAAAACCAAGCTGAAAGACGATGGTAGCAACTACACGGACTGGGTCCGTAACCTGAGGATTATCCTCATAGCTGCCAAGAAAGCATATGTCCTTGAAGCACCGCTAGGTGACGCACCTGTTTTCCCAGCAACTCAAGACGTTATGAATGCCTGGCAGTCGCGTAGTGATGATTACTCCCTGGTTCAGTGCGGCATGCTTTACAGCTTAGAACGGGGCTCCAAAAGCGTTTTGAGCAGCACGGAGCATATGAGATGTTCCAAGAGCTGAAAATGGTTTTCCAAGCTCATGCCCGGGTCGAGAGATATGAAGTCTCCGACAAGTTCTACAGTTGTAAGATGGAGGAGAATAGTTCTGTCAGCGAGCACATACTCAAAATGTCTGGGTTGCACAACCGCTTGTCTCAGCTGGGAGTTAATCTCCCGGATGACGCGGTCGTTGACAGAATCCTTCAGTCGCTCCCACCTAGCTACAAGAGCTTTGTGATGAATTTCAATATGCAGGGGATGGAGAAAACCATTCCTGAGGTATATTCAATGCTGAAATCAGCGGAGGTGGAGATCAAAAAGGAACATCAAGTGTTGATGGTCAATAAAACCACTAGTTTCAAGAAAGGCAAGGGTAAGAAGAACTTCAAGAAGGACGGCAAGGGAGTTGCCGCGCCCGGTAAGCCAGTTGCCGGGAAGAAGCCAAAGCATGGACCCAAGCCTGAGACTGAGTGCTTTTATTGCAAGGGAAACGGTCACTGGAAGCGGAACTGCCCCAAGTACTTAGCGGATAAGAAGGCTGGCAATACCAAAGGTATATATGATATACATGTTATTGATGTGTACCTTACCAGCACTCGTAGTAGCTCCTGGGTATTTGATACCGGTGCGGTTCCTCATATTTGTAACTCAAAACAGGAGCTGCGGAATAAGCGGAGACTGGCGAAGGACGAGGTGACGATGCGCATCGGGAATGGTTCCAAGGTCGATGTGATCGCCGTCGGCACGCTACCTCTACATTTACCTACGGGATTAGTTTTAAACCTCAATAATTGTTATTTAGTACCAGCTTTGAGCATGAACATTGTATATGTATCTCGTTTAATGCGAGATGGCTACTCATCTAAATCCGAGAATAATGGTTGTTCTATTTATATGAGAGATATGTTTTATGGTCATGCCTCGCTGGTCAATGGTTTATTCTTATTGAATCTCGAACGTGATGTTACACATATTCATAGTGTGAATGCCAAAAGATGTAAGGTTGATAATGATAGTCCCACATACTTGTGGCACTGCCGCCTTGGTCACATTGGTGTCAAACGCATGAAGAAACTCCATGCAGATGGACTTTTAGAGTGTCTTGATTATGAATCATTTGACACGTGCGAACCATGCCTCATGGGCAAAATGACCAAGACTCCGTTCTCCGGAACAATGGAGCGAGCAACCAACTTATTGGAAATCATACATACTGATGTGTGCGGTCCAATGAGCGTTGAGGCTCGCGGTGGTTATCGTTATGTTCTCACCCTCACTGATGACTTAAGTAGATGTCTACTTAATGAAACACAAGTCTGAGACCTTTGAAAAGTTCAAGGAATTTCAGAGTGAGGTAGAGAATCAACGTGACAGGAAAATAAAGTTCTTACGATCAGATCGTGGGGGGGATATTTGAGTCACGAATTTGGCACGCACTTAAGGAAATGTGGAATTGTTTCACAACTCACGCCGCCTGGAACACCTCAGCACAATGGTGTGTCCGAACGTCGTAATCGCACTCTGTTGGACATGGTGCGATCTATGATGTCTCTTACCGACCTACCGCTATCATTTTGGGGTTATGCTTTAGAGACTTCCGCATTCACTTTAAATAGGGCTCCGTCGAAATCCGTTGAGACGACACCGTATGAATTATGGTTTGGGAAGAAACCTAAGCTGTCGTTTCTGAAAGTTTGGGGATGTGATGCTTATGTCAAGAAACTTCAACCTGAAAAGCTCGAACCCAAGTCAGAAAAATGCGTCTTCATAGGATACCCTAAGGAAACTATTGGGTATACCTTCTACCTCAGATCCGAAGGCAAGATCTTTGTTGCCAAGAATGGATCCATTCTAGAGAAAGAGTTTCTCTCGAAAGAAGTAAGTGGGAGGAAGAACTTGATGAAGTACTGCCTCTTGAACCGAAAAGTAGCGCAGCTCAAGAAAATGTTTCTGTGGTGCCTGCACCAACTAGAGAGGAAGTTAATGATGATGATCAAGGAACTTCGGATCAAGTTACTACTGAACTTCGTAGGTCCACAAGGACACGTTCCACGCCAGAATGGTATGGCAACCCTGTCCTAGAAATAATGTTGTTAGACAACGGTGAACCTTCGAACTATGAAGAAGCGATGGCGGGCCCAGATTCCAACAAATGGCTTGAAGCCATGAAATCCGAGATAGGATCCATGTATGAAAACAAAGTATGGACTTTGACAGACTTGCCCGATGATCGGCGAGCCATAAAAATAAATGGATCTTTAAGAAGAAGACGGACGCAGATGGAAATGTGACCATCTATAAAGCTCGGCTTGTCGCTGAGGGTTATCGACAAGTTCAAGGGTTGACTACGATGAGACCTTCTCACCCGTAGCGAAGCTGAAGTCCGTCCGAATCATGTTAGCAATTGCTGCATTCTATGATTATGAGATATGGCAAATGGACGTCAAAACGGCATTCCTTAATGGTTTCCTTAAGGAAGAATTGTATATGATGCAACCGGAAGGTTTTGTCGATCCTAAGAATGCTGACAAGGTATGCAAGCTCCAACGCTCAATCTATGGGCTGGTGCAAGCATCTCGGAGTTGGAACATTCGCTTTGATGAGATGATCAAAGCGTTTGGGTTTACGCAGATTTATGGAGAAGCATGTGTTTACAAGAAAGTGAGTGGGAGCTCTGTAGCATTTCTCATATTATATGTGGATGACATACTATTAATGGGAAACTATACAGAACTCTTGGAAAGCATAAAGGCCTACTTGAATAAGTGTTTTTCAATGAAGGACCTTGGAGAAGCTGCTTATAAATTAGGCATCAAGATCTATAGAGATAGATCGAGACGCCTCATTGGTCTTTCACAAAGCACGTACCTTGACAAGATATTGAAGAAGTTCAATATGGATCAGTCCAAGAAGGGGTTCTTGCCTGTATTGCAAGGTGTGAGATTGAGCACGGCTCAATGCCCGACCACGGCAGAAGATAGAGAAAAGATGAGTGTCATCCCCTATGCCTCGGCCATAGGATCTATTATGTATGCCATGCTGTGTACCAGACCTGATGTAAACCTTGCCGTAAGTTTGGTAGGAAGGTACCAAAGTAATCCCGGCATGGAACACTGGATAGCGGTCAAGAATATCCTGAAGTACCTGAAAAGGACTAAGGATATGTTTCTCGTTTATGGAGGTGATGAAGAGCTCGTCGTAAAGGGTTACGTCGATGCTAGCTTCGACACAGATCTGGATGACTCCAAGTCACAAACGGATACGTGTATATTTTGAATGGTGGGGCAGTCAGCTGGTGCAGTTGCAAGCAAAGCGTCGTGGCGGGATCTACATGTGAAGCGGAGTACATGGCAGCCTCGGAGGCAGCACATGAAACAATCTGGATGAAGGAGTTCATTACCGACCTAGGAGTTATTCCCAATGCGTCAGGCCCGATGACTCTCTTCTGTGACAACACTGGAGCTATTTCCCTTGCCAAGGAGCCCAGGTTTCACAAGAAGACCAGGCATATCAAGCGTCGCTTCAACTCCATTCGTGAAAATGTTCAAGATGGAGACATAGATATTTGTGAAGTGCATACAGACCTGAATGTCACAGATCCGTTGACTAAACCTCTTCCACGGTGTTTGATTCATCACAATGTAACTAGATTATTGACTCTAGTGCAAGTGGGAGACTGTTGGAAATATGCCCTAGAGGCAATAATAAAATGGTTATTATTATATTTCCTTGTTCATGATAATTGTCTATTATTCATGCTATAATTGTGTTATCCGGAAGTCGTAATACATGTGTGAATACATAGACCACAACATGTCCCTAGTGAGCCTCTAGTTGACTAGCTCGTTGATCAATAGATGGTTACGGTTTCCTGACCATGGACATTGGATGTCGTTGATAACGGGATCACATCATTAGGATAATGATGTGATGGACAAGACCCAATCCTAAGCATAGCACAAAGATCGTATAGTTCGTCTGCTAAAGCTTTTCTAATGTCAAGTATCATTTCCTTAGACCATGAGATTGTGCAACTCCTGGATACCGTAGGAATGCTTTGGGTGTGCCAAATGTCACAACGTAACCGGGTGGCTATAAAGGCACACTACGGGTATCTCCGAAAGTGTCTGTTGAGTTGGCATGAATCGAGACTGGGATTTGTCACTCCGTGTGACGGAGAGGTATCTCTAGGCCCACTCGGTAAGACATCATCATAATGAGCTCAATGTGACCAAGGAGTTGATCACGGGATGATGTGTTACTGGGACGAGTAAAGAGACTTGCCGGTAACGAGATTGAACAAGGTATAGGGATACCGACGATCGAATCTCGGGCAAGTATCATACCGGTAGACAAAGGGAATTGTGTATGGGATTGATTGAATCCCCGACATCGTGGTTCATCCGATGAGATCATTGTGGAACATGTGGGAGCCAACATGGGTATCCAGATCCCGCTGTTGGTTATTGGCCGGAGAGATGTCTCGGTCATGTCTGCATGATTCCCGAACCCGTAGGGTCTACACACTTAAGGTTCGGTGATGCTAGAGTTGTTATGGGAAATAGTATGCAGTTACCGAATGTTGTTCGGAGTCCCGGATGAGATCCCGGACGTCACGAGGAGTTCCGGAATGGTCCGGAATTGAAGATTTATATATGGGAAGTCATCATACGTACGGTCACCGGAAGTGTTCGGGGGTTTATCGGTATTGTACCGGGACAGCCGAAGGGGTTCCGGGGGTCCACCGGGAGGGTCCACCTGCCCCGGAGGGCCCTATGGGCTGTATGTGGAAGGGAACCAGCCCCTAAGTGGGCTGGGCGCCATCCCCCCTAGAGCCCATGCGCCTAGGGTTGGGGGGAACCCTAAAGGGGGCGCCCCCCTTGGCTTAGGGGGCAAGCCCCCTCCCCTTGGCCGCCGCCCCCCTCTAGATCTCATCTAGAGGGGCCGGCCCCCTTCCCCCTTCGCCCTATAAATAGAGGGGTGGAGGGAGGGCAGCAGCACCATATCCAAGGCGCGGCCCTCCCCCTCTCCAACACCCCCTCCTCCTCCGTTGAGCTTGGCGAAGCCCTGCCAGAGAACTGCAAGCTCCACCACCACGCCGTCGTGTTGCCGGAGTTCTTCCCCAACTTCTCCTTCCCCCTTGCTGGATCAAGAAGGAGGAGACGTCCCCGGGCTGTACGTGTGTTGAACGCGGAGGCGCCATTGTTCGGCGCTTAGATCGGAATCAACCGCGATCTGAATCTCTGCGAGTACGACTCCCTCATCCGCTTTCTTGTAACGCTTCCGTGTCGCGATCTTCAAGGGTATGAAGATGCACTCCCCTCTCTCTCATTGCTAGTCTCTCCATAGATTGATCTTGGTGATGCGTAGAAATTTTTTAATTTCTGCAACGCTCCCCAACACGTCTATGGTGAAGCCTTTCACCAGTGTTGCTGGCTCGCGGAGGAGTGATGATGATGACACTTGTTAGCTATATCAATGGTGCATTTCTATGTGTGTGTGGGGGGAGGCAAGTTGGTGTTGTCATATGTGAGTTTTTGCGAAGGTTTTTGCCCGGTTCTTCGTAAATCAACCGAGCAACTCTCTATTTTTAAATGAATCAAAGAGTTCGGCTTAAAAGAAAGCATTATCACATGAACAAACAAGACCAAAGGAAACTAACAACCAAACATCGACTACGCAACAAAAAACTACAAAGTAGAAAGAGAAACAATAGTACAAGTGATAAAAGTAAACATTTTTTTAGCCACTTTTTCTTATCAGTAAACAAAGATATATATTAGAAAACAAAAAAAACATATGTACTCTTAGGTGAATGAATGAAGGGCGTTGCTATCATATTATGTAGTACAAGTATTATGTACTCTTAGAAAACTTAAAGCTATTGATGAAAAAACTTGAACACATATTCTGTAGTACAAGTACAACTTGCACTGTTTCACAATATATGCAAGAACAAGTATATCGCAGTGTATTTTCCTGATAACAATATGACTTGGGACACACCGATTCAGTCAATTTAACTGCAGCTATCTCCCTCTAAAATATCTTTTTTGTTTAAGCCCTCTACATGAGTCGTGCAGCTCGAGCATTGACATTTGTGTGTGAGGTTGTTGTCTGCATTCATGAGGGCATTGAGGTATGATACCTCATCCTACCGAATGTCCCAACTTAGCCATTTGGATTACCCATACTATGACTTCATGGGAAGGGTGATGCATCCGCGTAGAATGGAATACCTCATCCTACACTTTCCTCAAGTTCACCATGAAAACCAAGATATAGATGCTCATGAACTTCAACAAGACCTCATCGAGGAGTGGTGAATGTGAAATGGGCAACTAGACCACTAATTCTACTTCTATGTTTCGTTTTATGTTTGATGCACTTTCTGTTATGTTTGATGAACAATTGTGTTGAATTTGGGGTTGTGGATTGATGAAATATGTAAAAATTACGTACTATTTGTGTTTTATTTGTTTCAGATTAATTTTGCATGAGTTTCATTATTTACAACATAGCATATGCACAAAAATGTGTGGAAAAGAAGAAGTCCAAATTTTTGGTCTCTAGTTTGGTTTGCTGGAAAAGCAGAAAAAAATTCTGGAGACCAAAAACCTTCTGTTTCCACCCCTAAAACTAGTGTTTGGTCTCCAGATTATTGGTCTCGTGTTGGATATGCTTTTAGGTAAGTATTTAGCTACCGCTATGGTCGAGGCCTCCGCGATGCAGTTGGGACTCAGTCGGTATTTATGGAGAGACAGAGGGGAAATTCATCCATCCCTTGGAGGGAGGGGTCGAAATTTTCCCTAAGCTGGCTTCCTCCACTAATAAGGAATCTAAAAACTATCTATGGTCCTGTATTTTGAAATTACATGGTCCTGACCAAAAATATAGTCACTCCATGTGCGCTCATCTTCATCTCCATGTTTGATCGTGCTCCAAAGCTCGTTCATCTTGTCCATGATAGGCCATGAGCAATACAAGCATATCTAATTTAGGCAACACCATGTTCTCATGAACATTATAAATAATCCTAAGAAACAAAAGTGTCTGATAATTTAATTGGCATGCTCAACTTCTAGTGATTGGTCCCTGTTTTTGAAGACTTGAACATGTGTAGCGCCAATGATTGTGGGTGTAATAGTGGTAGCGATGTCCTCATCAGATGGGCTCGATCTTTTGAAGTCACACATAACCTATTAGTCTAGTCTAGAAATATTTATCAAGATTTTTTTATACGCATGCTTTCAAGAACTATAGCGCAATATGCGACCGGGACCCTTCTACTGTGAATTGAGTATAAAACATACTCACACATAACATATGAACCAAAAAACAAATATTAGCAAAATTAAGTCTGGCTTTATTTTAGAAAGATATATTTTTAATGATAAACACTAAAGTTTTAGTTAAAACAATTATATCGTCATATTTTAACCACACGCATAACCAGGAATATCAACTACTCGGTTCAACTCTAATAGACAATGGGTTAAAATCTTTGCTTAGTCTTGAGCTACTGTAATTTTATAAGGGGTATACAAAAATTTATTTGGTTGACTTGAACCTAATCCCAGCGAGTTGGCTCTGCCCCTTTAACATATCATTGTGGGTTAACTTTGTAAAATAAAATATGAAAAATTGATTGAAATGTTTTCTTTTAAATCCACCTAATGATGTCATGGCTAAACTTCTACAAATAGTGTAACATTCAATTGGTAGGTGGTTCTTGAGAAACTTACGATGTCCATGAATATTCCAAAAACATTCGCATCTTTGCTGCCTTGTAAGAAAATCTTTCACTTGTCCTCTTGTCAAGTTGATAAAGCACTCCTCCAATGTTGTCAACCAGCTTTGCAAACTCTTGTTATTCCCAATTCCTGGAAGCCTTCTTGTTTATTAAGGGGTAGACGTACCTTGTTTTGTTGACTTATTGCTTTCCAGCAAAGCGTGTCGGCCCTATCTCTAAAGCACCAAACTTCCACATTTTAGGAGATGGCATATCTTCAATGGCTCGATATGAAAGACGACCAGCTCTACAACTTTTGGTGACATATCTTTCAAAACTAAGTTGTGTACCAATTGGTTCGCAACCCCTACTACATATGCATTTAAAATATACTCATGGGTGGAACTCTCACTCCGATTTGATTACCAAGCTTGGGATAGGCAAATTACTTATAAATGCATTTGTGTTGCTCTGGTGGCTACATATACAAGAGTTGTTAGTGAAGTTAGCTACAAAGGGTCATCATTTCCCTACCATTCAATCTTCCACCTGCCAGATTTATCGTTGCTATTTTATTATAGTGGGTGGTATCAGTATCCATTGGATAAATCCCTCCGCGAAATCCAAACAGAGAGACTGGTTTGAATCCACATTAGAACGAACCATGAAAAAGGCGTCGAGCGGGTGCAAACTCGAGGAGCTAGGAAGGATGGAAGAAAGCTTGACCGTTTTTTCACTGAACTACTCTAACTTTTTGTTAGAAAAAGCGAAAATAGCTCAATTCGAGAGATGATGTGGTGAAGCCGTAAGCGATAGTGCTATGAAACTCCATGCCACATATACGAGATAGGCACTGTCATCACAACAGACATGGCTACCATAACAAGCAAGTGATTCATCATGGTTCGTCGTGCTACACACCACAGGAACACTGATGTAAAAGAGTTGGAGCATCATGCCAGCACCATTGAAGGTGAGAACATGAAGTGACTTGGGAGACCCACAATCACTAAGAGGTCCACACGATGCAACTGAATAAAATGAATGGATAGCTATTAGCATTTATTCCTCGCAGAATCTTGGCTTTGAAGAATACCCAAGCAAAGGTGTACATACATGGGACTAAACTTAGATAAGAAAATCGTTGGCAGCAACAGCGACCAATAAATCCATAAGTAGTAACTAAAAATTGATGCTTTCTCACCCACAAATCAACTCATACATCAATACCCAAACAGTAGCATAACTATACAAGCTAATCCATGCAAGATCACACGGGTTAGGTGGATCGATTCATACATGCACATTGTAAGAATAAATGGTCTACAATTTCAACATGGCCACAAAATTGACGGGGTTACATCCCCATGCCAACCTCCTTGTAACAAATTATCCTTAAAAAAGTTATGGAAAGTCTAAATGCCATACCTGTTATGTAGTACACACACCTAACAAAAGCACCCTTACAAAAATTGAAAAATACATCCAGATCTTTGGTGTCAAAGTCTTCTTACTCATGCATCCACTGGCGACACGTTGTGAGAAAAGCACGTGCCACCTCTTGGCCTCCATCCCGGGGGAGCAAACTTGTTGAAACTCAGGAGTGTCTATAAGCAGTGGTTAGGAATTTGTTGATGTAGACCAGAAGACGTCGTGACTGCATCTGCATAGCAAATCACCGCCCATGAGAAAAATATGCCAGAGAGGGCATGTAGAACGCCCCAGGCCTGACTAGACGGAGTCAGGGAGCACAAATCTCACACGCTTCCTGACGAGGCCGAGACTGGACAACCTTTCTTGGTCGGAACTCGAGTCGAAGAACGAAGAGGCGCAACCACGTTGTCCGCTCCGTAGGACAACGCAACCATGACAAACCTACAAAAGAAAAAAAAAACAAAGATGGAGAACCAGATTTAAGGACACATCATCTTCCACACGCCTCCCAACAATATGAATAAACACCACTGGAGCGAGTGCGAGGTGGGAAGACCTTATTCCATGCCGACGACGACGCCATCGTCTCGTCAACGCCGATCAAAGGCAAACTCTAAATTTATTCCTAACCCTACCACCACTAGAAAAGTATCCATAGTTAATTAACACATAGATTATTAGAACAAGACACATGAAGATATATATAGTCACCTTTTCTTATCAGTAAACAAAGATATATATTAGGAAAAAAAACACATGTTGCTATCATCGAAAAGTAGAAAGAAAACTTAAAGCTATTGATGAAAAAACTTGAACACATATTATGTAGTACAACTCGCACTGTTTCACAATATGCAAGAACAAGTATATAGCAGCGTAATTTCCGGACAACAATATGATTTGGACACACGCCGTTCAGTCAATTTATAACTGCAGCTATCCCTCTCTAAAATATCTTTTTTGTTTAAGCCCTCTACATGAGTCGTGCAGCTCAAGCATTGCCATTTGTGTGTGAGGTTGTTGTCCTCATTCATGAGGACATTGAGGTAAGATACAAAGCTTGCCAAACCAGCCGCCATTAACACAAAAGTTAGGCGTACTCTCGAAAAAAAAAACTTAGGCTGTGAATCAATAGACATGCATGGATACGGGAAGTATGGTGAGGAGTTGGGAGCGACTATATGTAGATATATGTAACATATGTTAGAGAAAACAAGAACCTAGGCAATAATGCTTCTCATCGAGATATGTTGCTGGATTGCATCCATGCATGGATATCTTGCAGCGTTGTGCGAGAGCCACGCGGAACCCCTGCACACCAAGCAAGCAAAAATTCCGCGAAGCAAAAGATATCGCCAGCCTATGTTTGGACATCCTACAACCATGGCGAGCCCGTGGCCAGACCTTAAAATGCCATGGCCATGCACGCCGGGCTAGCTCTCCTCGCAGGTTAAATTGCCCATCCTTCCTATATAACTTCGACACACTCGGGATGCAGAGGCCGTCAACCTGCAGCATCCTCCCGCCGAGCCGTCGCCTGCCTCCTGCTCTCTCTCGGTCTTTATTTGGCCTGCCCTCCCCGCGCGCACACCGATAAATAAACTCTCGACGAGGGCGGTCGAGAAGAGACCGAAAGGAGCAGGAAACATGGCGCGGCTCTCCGTGACCACCACCACCCTCCTCCTCGCCGCCGTCGCCTTCTTCATCGCCGCCGGCGCCGCCGAGGCCGGCCAGCCCCACAACGGCGACGCCATCACCAAGGACTTCGTCTTCGCCCGGGGCATAAAGCTGCACATCTCGAAGCAGGGCACGGCGACCGACCACATCTTCGCCGGGGGCAGCAAGCTCTTCATCGCGAGGCACGACGCGGCGCCGACCGACCACGCCTTGGCCGGGGGCAGCAAGCTCTTCATCGCGAGGCACGACGCGGCGCCGGCCGACCACGCCTCCGCCCGGGGCAGCAAGCTGGACGTCACGCAGAGCAAGATCAGCATCCCGAAGAAGAGGCTCGCCGTCTCGCAGAGCAAGGCGTCCGTCCAGAAGAAGGGCTTCATCTTCCTGGAAGGGCCCAAGCTGGGCGGCGGCGGCGCGGCGTCGGCGGACACGGCGGGCGCGGCCCCGGGGGCGGTGCAGGCGTGCGACCAGCTGGAGGCGTACCAGCGGGTGTGCCACACGCTGCTGCACCTGCCCGGGGTGACGACGCCGCGGGCGCTGATGGAGACGGCGGTGCGGGTGGCGCTGGGGCGGGCGCGGGCGGCCAAGGTGACGTTCGACGCGGCCAAGGCGGCGTCCGGGGCCGGGAACCCGATGGCGTCCATCCTGGGGTCGTGCGAGCAGAACTACGACGACCTGGTGGACGCGCTGGAGGGGGTGAGCCGGGCGATGCACAAGCCCGGCACCAGCAGCGAGAGCCTGGTGGAGAAGATGACGGCGGCCAGCACCTACGCCGGCGACTGCGACAACTGGTACGAGGAGCGCGACGTCAAGTCGCCCTACGAGGTCATGCAGCGCCACCTCGCCCAGATGGTCTCCGTCGCCCTCGGCCTCGCCAACAAGAAGCTCTGAGCAAGCAAGCGGATCCATCGGAATCTATCCATGGAAACACACGACGTATGCTCGCTATGCTTTGCTGCGCGTGCTGATTAATGCATGGACTCTTGATTTGTGAAGGGCGTGGTGTGGTGTGCTGTATGCCGTATGCATGCACTTGATGCTATATATACTAGTATGTGATCAAAGGTTTGAGGAAGTTTGTAGTGCTAGTGTACTAGTGTATGCTAACACGGCAAGCAGGTTGACCTCATTAATCTAAAATATTTCATTTCAAATCAAATGTTACTCTATTTGGCTTTCCTTCTTTGTGTTGGGAAATGTCTTATGACTTCATTACTGGCGACTGGCGAGGCCCATCCAAGTACTCCATAATTATGTGGTACATGACATCTTTCTTTATGTGGTATTTTCTGTTTGATGGTCTTCTATAAAATGCCACAATATTCGGCTAGAAAATAGCATCCCAATTCATAATTGATTGAGCTTACTGAGAGAACATTCCACATTTGTTGGTGGAATGGGAAAGATCACACGATTTACATGCTCTTGCATTGCAAGTTCTCCTATAAATAACAACTTATATGCTACTTTGTCTTCACCCAGACCAAGGACCCTTGTTTGAACAAATTTAATACGCCGAAATTCTACCAACAAATTTAACATTTTTCCAACTAGCCTCTATGAGTTGTTTCACTCTCATTTCATCGAGTTTCAGTAGGATGGTGATGATAGGCCGCCCTCGATTTTGATTTGCGCCACTGGTTGGTGTGCACCACCCCCATGTGCCCGCCTCGGCGCCTCACAGCTATGCACTTATGATGTGCTTCAGTTTGGGAGATCAAATCACCAAATTTGGTGCAGCTACCCATTTTGTGCTAAAACTGTTCTTCACGAATGATGAGCTGGTGAATTGTTAACCAATACATTCCTCCCATAAGGAACATTGTTGTCACATAAGCAAGCGCGGCATCATGATGACAGCCGTCACCAACAGCACTAAGAAACTCCATGCGAATCATGACGACAACCGTCACCGGACCTCCTAAACTCGTGATTGTTTCAGATTGCTCGCGTAAGTTGAAGATTTATTTATAGACTTGCTGGTGTCTGCACCACAGTTCATCATACATTCACACTGGTAAGAGAGGTCAATACAGTCCAGATGCTCCACAGGGAATACAGAGCAGACATGCACCCAACAATTTTTTTACTCATGTGCGAGGTATCAGAGGGTAATACACCTCCAATCAAAATAGCTTGGAAGCAAAATAGTAACATTAGAAACAGGGCCCAAGCTTGTGAGTGACATCAATAGGGCAAATAAACCAATATGATACATGTGATATCGACCAGGAAAGAATTGGAAAACAAGAATTCAACTAGGCAACTGTACTGATGGATGATAACTTACAGCAAACATGGGTAAAAACCACTAAGAGAACTCTGCATGGTGGAAGGGTGGAGCTTTAGGGAGAAGAGCCCCAACCTGCCGGTAAACGCCATCTATCCTGCCGCGGTAATTCAGGTGCAGCACTACATGTGCTCCTCGCCTCGCCTCCTCAGACTCTAACAAACTGCTCGATTGTTCCAACAGCTAGAGCAGAGATCAGATAAGCCTCAGCTCATATTCACCAGCCATTGTGATGTACCTAACCCAAGGAAGGGCCTGGTATCCACTTTTCTCGATGACTTTCAGATAACGAACCTGCAAAGGTATAACATGGTATATGAGCAGGATGCAAGACTGCAAGAGGAAGTTGTGAAGCAGCTAACTGGTAACAGTTCTACAGTAAGATCTGATGGAGTACCTGAATGCCTGAAACAGTAAAATATGGTATCTCAAATTTCACACGTATTGGAGCTTTCTTTTCAGGGGTTGCTTCTTCCGAGGTTATGCTGGGAAGACTAAATTCTGCTCTACACATATATTCCTGATAGAGCAATAGGTCCAGGGAATTAGAGCAATCCATCCTAGCATAATATGGAAGCATAAGTGTTCATATGGAACTGAATCAGGACCTACCTTGCCACCAGGAAATGATTTGATTTTCCAGACCATTGCGTCTCTCTCAGGCGCATATGCCGCAGAACCCATTGAAGTCCTTATATTTGGGTTTGTGGCATCATAGGGCACAGGTACTTCAATTTCTACATTTGTTCCGGTGCTGGAAATGAGAAAAACAAATGTTATGTAAGTTGGTCATTCATGCCACCAGAGGCACATTATTATTGTTAGAAACAGGCACCTTCTTTCCTTGAACTGGCTCCTTGCCTTCACCATGATCTCTATCCGGCTCCTTGAATGCTTCTCAACTTGTGCTTCTACCCAGATCAGAGGCTTCACCTGCAGGAGGGACCAAAGCAAGATGTTTCATGCACTAATGTCAAATGTGTGCCAGGACTTGGCATCTCATATGTCACCAAATGGTTCCTGGTTGTAAAACACAAAGGACAAACCTGTGTGGTGAGTCTGTAAGTCATTAGATCAAAAGCTCCATCTGGAGGGACGAATGATATAGTCCTATCATTCTCAAATCTGGTCAACCGAACACACCTAAAAAAAGGATTGGTCAATATAAACCCTAAAGTGACTACTACGATAAAATTAGTAATCGTGTAATCTTACTGGTGAAATTTGATATCATCCAGATCTATTGCTTTTCCTTTAGTTGCTCGGCCTTGAGCTTCCAAAAGAACTCTATCATTCAAACCAAGTTTACACTCGGGCATTCCACTGTTACAAATGCATGCATATTAGCCATGATGAATATACCACAGGATATAGAGGGAAAACATAGTCGGATAATATTTGAACTGTTAACCTGAAAGACTAGAAGTTGAAACCAGCTGGTTCAAGTCAAAGTTCAATTATCACTTGTAACTTACATAATCCAGTTCATTTACAGGGCACAACTTGATGATATTATCTGTAAGAGAACTAACTGAACTGTACTTGTTCAAGGCACACTTGCAATATACATATATTGTAGTTGGCAGAGTATGTATAGTCTTTATTTATTACTGTCAATTTGTTTCAACTGCAGCGACACACTCCTAATTTAAAAGGATACAGGAATGTGTTGGATACTATAATCTAGCTACATCTTCACAGAGCTACATGGATGTGATTCATAATAAAATTTATAAGCATAGTGTGAATACGTGGTATGACTGTATGGGATGATATCATGAAGTTACCTCAGAAAGGTCCGCATCTTCAGCGCGCCGATGATGTCAGACCTCACGATCTGCCCATTGCTATTGACAAGAATGTTGACGCTCTCAACCACATCCAAGAACACCTGCGATACACAAGTCAACAATTTTCCCATCACATAACCATCAAAGTGAACCAGAGTAAACAGGGGCAGAGGTATAATGTATCGCACTTCATTCTTCTTGTATCGAATCCCCTCGCTCCGCCATGACACAGCGTTCGTCACTGCCATGGGCGGCCTCTGTGTGACCTCCATCCTGTATGCGTCGGTCTTAATGAACTCACTCAGGATCGTCGCCTCTGTGTATTGCGGATACCCGAAGTCCATCATCTCATCAAGCAACTCATACTGCGGAGAACAAAGGGCGTCCATAAGCCCCTCCAACATCAGTGGCAGCAACTCAAACTGAACCAAACCCAACTCATGCAACGCAGAAACGCACCACATACCACGACGACGAAGTTGTCCCTCAGAGATTCCTCCTCCAGCTCCTCGAAGTAGTGCTTGAACACCTGCGCCCACGCACAGATCACATGAGCAGAATGCCCGTTGCTACTACTTGCTCGCAATGCTAAAGAGAAGCACTGCTCGCTGCAGTGAAAATGGCGGCGTGCGTACATCGACGAGGCGGTGGAGGAAGAGCAGGATGCTGGCGGCATTGCAGTTCTGGCGGGCGGCGGTGAGGAGGAAGACGTTGTTGTGCTGGATGAAGGTGTAGGAGACGCCGGCGCCGTCGTGGACGACGGGCGAGTGGACCTCCGCGTCGCCCTGATGACCACGGGAAGCGGAAGCAGGGCAGAGCTCAGACCGCAATTCGATGCTGCACAGATCTGAGAGGAGGGGGGAGGAGAGGACGGGCGCACTGACCTCCTTGTCGAGCAGCTTGGTGAAGAAGCGCTCGGCCTGGAGCGCGGTGACGTCGCCGCGGTAGTCGCGCCAGACGAGGACGCGGCCCTTGATGTCGAGCAGGAACAGCGCCGACACCGCCCCCGCCATGCGGGCGGGGCACGCTGGATCTGGATCTGCCGGTGTAGTGGCTGACTGTGCGGTCGGCGGCGGGCGGCGAGCGGCGCGGCCGGCTGCTGGCTTTGGGCCTCGGCCGCTGAGGCCTCCGGATCCGCCGCGGCTCTGACTGCTGTGCACGCGCGCGCCGTGTTTGAGCGAGGGAGGGGGAGGGGAGATCGGAGCCGGGACTGACGACGGCGGGGAGGTTGTGCTGGAGTGGTTGGATCGGATCCGGGCGGTTCTCTTGCTGTCCCACTGCACGGTGGGGCCACTGCTTGGTTCCTGGCTTTGCCAGGATTAGTTGTTGGTCTTTTAACAGGAGTAACACATGTGTGATTGATGAGGAAAAAAATTAGGATCAAGATAAAAGCATCTACAGCCAGACGCCCCTAGCTCAAACGCCCAAGCGGACAGTCCAGTCACGAAAATGCAACCCACACTGACGACTTTAACGGGCCTCCAACATCTGGCCTGACCGGCACCCTTCGTCTCCAACCCAAATATGGGGCGGATATGGGGCGCTCAGGCGCGTCCACCACATCGGACCCGGCCCACGCTAGCCCACCCAACCCACATATATTTCTCCCATCCGCTCGCCGGACCATGTCCTACCCACTTCAATCCACTCCCCTTCGTCACCCAACCTCCCGTCCGACCATCTCTGGTATGGCGGGCAGCGGATCCGAGTCCTCCACCTCCAGATTCGTCGACCCTGACCTCGTCTCACGCGGCCCAGATGAGGAGATGGACGTCCGGTTGCGCTCCGCCGCTCCCGGGAGGAGGCCCGTGCGAGGCAGCGCTCAGACTCCTTCCGTCAGGAATCCACCGCCTCCGCTCAAATGGCGCATGGATCCGGCGCTAGGTGTGTCGTCACTTCCTCATCGGAGACGGTGCGATCCGTCTGGCGTCCGAATGCGGTGACAGACGCGCAACCCCTTCGTTGGCGCGCCGAGGCCATGGACGCACCATGGACGTCGTCCGACGCAAACAACATTATATTGTGGAATTGTTTCGCTTGCTTGGAACAACAAAGTCTTCAAGGTTACGAGCCATAACAATTTTTTGAATTTTGAGTAACAACACTTGGCATAAAAAAACTAGAACAAAAAACCCGGAAAAAAGACTCTGATAAAAACTCTAGCACAATGACTAGTGACACAATTCCTACCGACAACGACACCAGAAAAAGGTTTGATGAGTCCCTTTAATGATCCGGTAATGAATAGCAAAAAGGTTCCCCACGTCTTTTCCCTAAGGTGTGACCTGAGTTATCGAATCTGTCAGAGGATGTGCACTACACCAAAGATTTCTAACAAGCTTTTGCAAAAGGATTAAATTTGAGTTTTTATACCAAATTGAAATCACCTTTGTTACTAAAACACTTATAATAAAAACACGGGATGAGGACTTGATTCTTACAACCATATATTTGTGATCGGAATCATCATAATATTAGTTTGTGCTCAGTAAGAGATGTAGTGGGGATGCGTTCAAATTACATCTTGATCGAAACATGCCATGCATCTATCTACTACCCTTATAAAAAACGAAGTACGGAGATCCAAGTTCATCCTATCCATCCATACACCTGATCGTATAGCCCATAATACTATGATCTTTAGTGCTAATCGTAATTAATGCTCCACCTTTCCAAACGCACTCCCGCGCAGTCCCGAGTCACCTCAAGTCGCACAGTTCCGTCAATAAAAATCGTCCAGTCGCACCCCTTGCTCCTTGCCTCCCTCGCACAGTTCTAGTTGCCCTTCCTTGTTCCTCGCACGTGGTGGCGCCCAGCACATCATCTGCCCCGCCCTCGTCGGATGAATCTAGTCGCCCCCCACGCTCCTCGCCGACCTCCTTGATCCTCGTGGTGGCGCCGTTCCTGGTGGAAGGACTTCCAGCCAACACGGCCCCCTACCGCCCCTCACCGACGGACTTGCAGCCACCCACCGCTGTCGTCCCTCGCAGCTGGGCTTGCAACAAGCACGGACCTGCCAGCCTCACACTGTCAAAGGAGGTCGCAAGGTCCTAAAAAATGGGCTTGGTTGTAAGGCTTGTCGATATGAACACGAGCAACCGCCATCCAGGGAGTGGCCTCCGGTGGCGCTTCTTTCTCAGCATACCCCCGCCTTGGCTGTAAGGCTTGTCAGATGCAAAGCTTGAGCCAGACGCACCTCCAGCCATTGACCCCTCCATTGCCACAACAAGAACATTTGCCCGAGAAAGAAAACTCAGATCAGGCGATAATGTGGGGAACTCTAGCTCCCTTCTCAGCCCTGACAGTAGATCAAGGCCGGGCGGTGATGCGAGATCACCCCTGGTTCAGCCCGAATCAAACTACCGAGGGAGATCGGGGAGGGAAGGTGAAAACCTTAACGGCGGCGGAAATCACCCCCGGAAGAACACTACTGCAGGATGGTCCTAACGCGACACATGTATCAGAGACCCTTCGATCAAACTATGTACGATGCGTGAATCGCAAACAACACGGCTTAAAACGGACAAGCACGGTCTGGCGGGACGCATCCGCGGATGTTTAAGGCCGAGATTTTGCTTCGGGGTAGATGCTCTTGTATCCGTGGACAAGGGGCGATCAATTTTTTTTTTTGAGTCACGCCAGGTCGTTGGACACTTGGACTCGTGCGTGTTTTCGTTTCTGCTCGGCTAGACCAGAGAGACCGGCCGGCCCATCAGGCCCTTCTTCTCCCCGACGAGAGAGAGTTTGCTCCGGACTCGGGTTCTCTTCTCCCCTCGAGCTCCCACGCCGCACGCCCCTCATCTCCATCCCCTCCGTCTCCTCTCCCACGCGCCGCGGCAATCCCCACCACTCCCAACGTCACCGGCGCCAGGCCAGCTCCACCCAACATCCATCACCCAGAACACGAGATCCGAAAGGCGGGCGGGCGGCGGCGGCGGCGGCGCGGAGGATGGCGGCCACGCTGCCGCAGCTGGACGACGGCGTCGTCCGCGGCATGGCCATCGGCGCGGTCTTCACCGACTACGTGAGCTCCATTGCCTACCCCCCCACCCCACCCCCAGCCCGCCCCCTGTTTGTTCCTTCTGCCCACGCTAATCTGCCGCGGCGAATCCGTTGGCAGGCCGGGAAGATAATCTGCCTCGATTTCCACCGCAAGGAGGACCTCCTCGTCACCTCCAGCGAGGACGACTCCATTCGCCTATACAACACCACCAGCGCCACGTGAGTCCGCCGCCCCCGCTTGGGTTTACATCTGCTCTGTTAGTGCTTCTGTCCGTGTTAACTGAACCTCGGTGTGCTAGAGAGGTCACATCATGTGGGCGGGAAGTGTCTGGGATCTACTGCATTTTGATTGTTGGCCTATAGATTTGAGTGGCAGTGCTGGGTTCTGCTGTTTGGGGATACCGGTAATGTGCTACTTTGATCTTAGTGGTGTCTAGCAGTGATGCCCCTGTGATTATGTTAGTAATAAAATTTATGGTGATTTGCTTCACAAGTTACAACAGCATTAGGCCATTGACTATTTGTGATGCAAACCCCTAGTAATCTGATGTTGCATGTGTTAGACATAATTCTGTAGGATTACATGATAGGATCTTTAGGCCTAGGCATTAGATCCCAAAAATATGATTAAACAGAGAGGTAGATCTGCAGGGGCACAAACGTTGGTCCATGGCTCCGCCCCTTTACGTTACGTTATCCTTCCATCCCAGTGGGCCGTAGTCTCATAGATCAATTCCAACATTCCCCTCCTTGTTCGTTAGGCTCAACTACTTTTGCCCATTGTCCATAGGAATAATATATGAAAGTAAGGTGTCACAACAACCAATGAAATGTCATTGAACCTCAATACTTATAGTACGCATCCTGTTTTGAAATGGAAAAACATTACTTATTGGGAGTAGTTCATGTTAACGGTCCCATAATTCTAGGATCGGAAGGCTTCCCATAATGCCATGCCGGCTACATGCTCATGAAAAATAGTGGGTGTTAAGCTTTTAGTGAGCGGATCCGCAAGCATACTTGTCGTACTAATATGCTTAACATAAATAGTTTGATCATGGATTCTATCTTTCACAACATGATACTGTTTGTCAATGTGCTTGGCAGCAACACTTAACTTGCTGTTGCTCGTATAGAAAACTACGAGTTCATTATCGCAGTATAATGTTAGTGGTTCAGGGATTTCTTACTAACCACACACCCGACAAAATCAGCGTATGAATAACCAACAACTTCCACTTTATCAGACCTTCTATACGTAAGCATGAAATCTTTAGTGCCTTGCACGTAACACAATACTTTCTTTGTGGCCTTTAAATTTATCAATGTTCAGAATATCGGTAACTGGTACCATATTGGTCGGGTGCTGAGTATGGATAAATCGGTGAATCGCCCTATTAGCTGAATATATTAGTAACCCATTTATCGGTAGGTTAACCAGGGCCATATCTATATATCCTAGGCTTAATAGGTTAACTAGGGCCCTATTAACTGAATTAACTGGTACCATATTCAGCACAGCAGCAACACCAATGTTTTAAAGGAGAGCACAACAGCAGCAAGAACACAAGTGCAGAACAGCAGCAGTAGGAGTGTGGTACATAACAGAGGAGAGGGGTTTACCTTGCTGTTGCCTTAGCCAAAAAAGTGCCTGACAGTTTATCGGCCAACCGATAATTCAGCCTGACAGCCGATAAATCGGTTTGTCAGACTGATAAACTGCCCCTACCAGTTAATGAATCAAATAGGGCCTTTTCATATCGGAACGGGTCCGAATAGCGATTAACTGATTAACTGGCCGAGCTTTGGAACATTGAATATAACATATATGCAGATGTCCACTTCATTTTCTTTTATTTAAACCAGAAGTGCAGATGTCCACTTCATTTTCTTTTAGACCGGAAGTTCTAATAATCTTATCGAACTTGAGGTACCATTGTCAAGAAGTTTGCTTCCAGCCATAAATGGATTTCTTTAAATGATCTGCCATGTGTTTTTTCCTTCCATGGCAAAACCTTCCGGTCATGTCATGTACACATCTTCGTTCAAGAATGATGTCTTGACATCCATTTGATGTAGCTCTAAATCATAATGAGCTGCAAGTGCCATGAAAATTCTGAAAGAATCTTTAGATGGCACATGTGAGAAGGTCTCATTATAATAGATCATTCTCTTTGTGCGAAACCTTTTGCTACAAGTCTTGCTTTGAAGTTAGAACCTTTTGACGTCCCCTTTGGTATCATATTTGGTTTTTCAGACTCACTTGCAGCTTGCCTTTTTGCTCCATCAGAACTTCTACCAAGTCCCAAACATCATTTGAACTCATAGACTTCATCTCGTCTTTCATGGCAACCAACCATTTGGACGATTTTTCACTTTCAGTGGCTTCCTTATATGAGACCAGATGTTCTACCTTCCCTATGTCATTTACATCCTCACTCATGTAAGTGACAAAGTCGCTTGGGATGGTTCCTTTCCCTTGTGATCTTCTCATGGGCTCATTACTTTGTACATTTCTTCTTGCACGGGGAGGACGAGGATTAACACCAGGTTGAGGATCATCAATAGATTGAGAAACCTCATCATGCTTCAGGATCACTAGTAGGTGTCTCGTGCATATTACGCCTAGGGACAAAATTCTCTTGGATAATTGGGGATATAACATACACCTGCTTCTCCTCAGATCAATTGCCCTAGCCTTTGTGACTACATTATCCTCAAAAACACCGCTTGCCCGATGTCCACAAACTTGGTGGTATGACATGGGCAACCCTTTCCTCTATGAGCTTACCCAATGAAAAATCAACTAATTGTCTTTGGGCCTACTTTTAAATTTGTGGATTCATACTTTAGCTTTAGCAGGGGCAGCCCCACACACGCAAGTAATTTGAGCTTGGTTTCTTGTCCACATCTCATAAGGTGTGCCCGTTGCTGACTTAGTTGAACAAGATTTAGCACATGCACGACTGGCTTTAATGCCCCCATCCAAAGGTTCACTGGTGATCTTGAGCAGCTAAGCATGGTTCACACCATATCCATAAGGGTGTGATTGCGACGCTCAGCCACGCCATTTTGGTGAGGTTCACCAGGTGTTAAATAATGAGTCCATTCACAGTTCGGAACTTGGTAATAAGTTCCTAATCTACCTCTATGTTTAATCATGTTTAGGTGATCTAATGTCTAGGCCAAACATTCTATTGTAAAGAATTATGTCTTAACATTGGTATCAGAGCGTTCCATTCCCCCCTCGTAATGTGGCCCAAACGATGGTGCCATAATTTTGAAGAATTACTGACACCTTTCCATCTCTTCTCATCTTCCATTCATCACTCACATACGTAAAAATAATAATTAAGGAATAACATGTATAATTTGCCTCATCTGCCTCTGAGGCCAACATTTTTATTACACTGATTTAAAATGAATTGTTTGTTGCCAAACATGCATCCATACATGTCATCATCCACGCAAGAAACAGAAACTAAATTCCTACTTAACTAGATACATAAAGACCATTATTTCATTGAAGCCTGTAGCTGATGTGAAGCTCCAATGTGAGAGATCCTGCAATTTCAACATCGACTTCAATTCCATCAGCTACCTTAAGTTTTCTTGCCGCTTGAGTTATAATTTCGGTCGTAACGAATCCCTACATGGAGTTAGCAACATGAGCAGTTGCACCTGAATCAATCCACCATGACATTCTAGAGAAATCAACATAAATCATTTCATCATCAAAAGTTATTTCATCAATACCTTTTTTGTTAGCCATTTGAGAAGCCCAGACAATCCCTCTTAACATGTTCTGGGTGTTTGCAGAAGTTGCAGTCTCTCTCCATCAATATTCGTAGCATTAACATTAGAGGGAGCTGGAGGAGCCAAACGAGAGCAACTTGGCTCTTTACATCCTTGGGCTTTGGCTCATCTTTCTTGAAGACTTGCTTTTTGTTGAGCTTATGATGCCATGGTTTCATTCTCTCTCTTTGCAGAGTTCACATGAAAAACATGGTCCTTTTGTTCGCCTCTCTGTTCAAGTTGCTCTCGTTCTGCTCCTCCAACCCTCTCTAATGTTAATGCTATGAATGTTGATGGAGAGAGACTTTGCATCTTTTCCAAACACCCAGGACATATTAAGAGGGATTGCCCAGACTTTCTCAAATGGCTCAACAAAAAAGATATCGATGAAATCACTTTTGTTGATGAAGCTCTTTAAGTTGATTTCTCTTGATTGTCATGGTAGATTGATTCAACTGCAACTGCTCATTTTGCTAACTCCTTGTAGGGATTCGTTATGACCCAAATTATAACTCACGGGACAAGAAAACTTAAGGTAGCTAATGGAATTGAAGTCGATGTTGAGACTGCAGATCTCTCACATTGAAGCAATAAATCATAACTATTGCCCGACTCCCCTTAGGAGCCAGAACCCTAAAACCCTAGCCGCCTCTCACCACCGCCGCCGCCTCGCCCCGTGTGATCACGGTGCTGACGCGTCGCCGACCGCGCCCAACCTCTCGCCAACCCACCTCTCACCCCTACAACCTACGGTCGAGACCCGGTAGGACCCTAGCGCCTCATCACCGTGGCTGATGCCCTGTCCTGTTGCGACGCCTACCCCAACTCGGACGCCATCGACCCCGCGGGGGCGGCCCTTTGCATCCGTTCGGGGCCCTCCTTCGCCCTCATTGAGGACATGCGCCGGGCCACCGCGGACGCTACGGACGCTCAGCTCCTTCGGCAGCGCCTCGACGCTGGCGACTTGGAGGAGCCATGGTGCTTGGCAGATGGCTTGCTCCTGCACGGGCGCCGACTTTTCGTGCCGGATCACGGCGACCTCCGTCACTAGGTCCTGCTGCTGGCCCACTCATCCGGCCATGAGGGCGTGCAGAAGACCCTCCACCGTCTCCGCGCCAACTTCTACATCCCCAGTGACCGGGCCCTGGTCCACGATTGGGTGCGGTCTTGCCTGACGTGCCAGCGCAACAAGACGGAGAAGCTGCGACCGGCCGGGCTGCTCCAGCCCCTGGAGGTGCCCTCTCAGGTTTGGGCCGACATCTCCATGGACTTCATCGAGGGCCTCCCCAAGGTGGGCGGCTAGTCCGTCATCCTTACGGTGGTCGACCGCTTCTCCAAGTACGCACACTTCATCGCGCTTGGCCATCCCTACACTGCCGCCTCCGTGGCGCGTGCCTTCTTCGACGGCACCGTCCGCCTACACGGGTTCCCCTCTTCGATCGTCAGCGACCGGGACCCGGTGTTCACTGGGCATGTCTGGCGCGATCTCTTTCGGATGGCGGGCGTGAAGCTGCGCCTGAGTACAGCCTTCCATCCTCAGACGGACGGTCAATCTGAGGTGGTCAACAAGGTGATTGCCATGTATTTGCGTTGTGTTACAGGTGATCGTCCCGGTGCTTGGGTGGACTGGCTCGCGTGGGCGGAGTACTGCCACAACACTTCATACCACTCCGCCCTACGCGCCACGCCTTTTGAGGTGGTCTATGGCCGACCGCCCCCGCCCATCCTACCGGTTGACCCCGAGACGGCGAGGACGGAGGCGGCTGGCGACCTTCTTCGCAGCCGGGATGAGATGCTTGCGGAGGTGCACCAACGACTTCTCCAGGCCCAGCAGCTGTCCAAGCACTACTACGACGCCCACCACCGCGAGGCGGAGTTCGCGGTGGGCGACTGGGTGTGGCTGCGCCTCCTTCACCGCTCCACACAGTCCCTCGACCCGCGCGCGAAGCGCAAGCTGGGTCCTCGCTACGCCAGGCCATTTTCCGTGCTGGAGTGCATCGGAAAGGTTGCCTACCGCCTTCAGCTTCCGGCCGGTGCCCGCATCCATGACGTCTTCCATGTGGGGTTGCTGAACTCTTCCGTGGGGACCCGCCGGCGAACATGATTGAATAGAGAGATTATTAGGAACTTAGGATCAGTTCTTTTGGGGCTTATGGGTGGCTGCCAAAATAAGCTGCCCCCACCCAGCTTATTCTGGCAGCCCAACCTAAAGTTTTACTCTAGAAGAAGCCTACTAATTAAAAGCTTATTTTAGCAGCCATCCATAAGCCTGAAAAGAACTGTCCCTTATTGCCAATGGGTGCAGCCATTGGCTTAGTGGGGCGATGTCCCGCGCCTGCTCGATGCAGGCGTGACATAGGCTCGGTGAAGATGTCGGTCGCGGGTACCGGCGATCATCTGGACGCCACCGGCACTGTTTGGTGCCGTCGGAGATGGCCTTCCTGTTGCAGCAGCGCCTCCCCTAGATCGGTTTAGGGGTTTGGGATGTGGGGAGCAGCAGAAAACTGTATGCGAACTGGTCATACGTACCCCCCCCCCCCCCTCTTTATATGGCCCTGGCGATCAGGCAGCCGAGACAACGTTGGTTCGCCCCTGATCAAGGCGCCTTAGTTTGGGGCGAGGGGCACGAACGTTGGTTCGTGGCCCTCCCCTTTATGTTACGTTATCCTTCCATCCCAGTGGGCCGTAGATCAATTCCAACAGCATGCTGGTCAGTACGATCCACTTAGATGATTTAGTGTTGTTTGTACTGAGTATTTGTTCATGGTTATGCTGCAGTATGCCATGGTCTTATTTTTTTCCCTACTAGAGTTGTTTGTTTTTCTTTGTCAGATTTAACTTTTTTGTATGCGACCCTGCATGATGCCGGCATTTTGCTTTGTTTCATGCAATTGTGTCATTGACTATTATTGACGAATGCTAGAATTTTTTTAGGTTGTCGAAGACAACTTATCATAAAAAACATGGTGCTGACCGTGTCTGTTTTACTCATCATCCGAGTTCCATATTATGTTCATCAAGATACAATGTGGAGTCAGGAGAATCACTTCGTTACCTGTCATTGTATGACAACCGTTGCTTGAGATATTTCAAAGGACACAAAGACAGGTTCAACAAATTTTCCTTGGATTCTTGTTTGTAGCAACTATTTCAAGGGTCAGATGCTGAGGCCTGCATTCTTTTTTATGTCATTTCAGGGTTGTTTCACTATGTATGTCACCTGTCAATGATAGCTTTATGTCGGGGTCACTTGATCACAGTGTCAGAATATGGGATCTTCGTGTAAATGCTTGTCAGGTTTGGCCACAGAATCTGTTAATTTGATCACAAATAACTTCAATATGCATATTTTGTATTTAGTTGATGAAAAGTACCAATTTATCCTCTTGAGTGCTTTTCATGCTTACACGTTTAGCATTCAGGGTATACTACGTCTGCGTGGTAGGCCTTCTGTTGCATATGATCAGCAGGGACTTGTTTTTGCTGTAGCAATGGAGGGAGGTGCTATTAAGCTGTTCGATTCTCGGTCATATGACAAGGTCTGTATTGAACTTGAATCTGGAAGTCATATATCTAGAAAGCATGTGAAATTCTTAATCTTGTGCAAGAAACCACTTTCAGGGTCCGTTTGACACTTTCTTGGTTGGTGGAGATACGGCTGAAGTGTCTGACATTAAATTCAGCAACGATGGCAAGTCTGTGCTTTTGACTACAACTAACAACCATATATATGTTCTGGATGCATATGGAGGGGAGAAGGTCAGTTGGCGCTATAATTGCAGAGTTTTGCTTCAGATATCGAGCTGTAAAGTGCATATTTTCCTATATCTTATCATTAACAACATAACATATTAACTCATCTTTGTCTGTTATTTTGCAGAAGTGTGGCTTCAGTTTGGAGCCATCTCGCAACATAGCAACTGAAGCTGCTTTCACTCCAGATGGTCAATATGTAATTTCAGGTATTATTCAGTTTTTTCGTGCATCATCCTTAGGATATTCTGATGCATACTACCTCTAAACTTACCCACATGTTGACCTGTAATTAAGCCTTAGCGTGTAATATCATCTCAGTCTCACTCCTTTTCTACTTGTCGCCTTTTAATTTGGGAAGAGAGCTTATAAGATTCATCAATATATTTTTCACCTTGAACTTGTGTGTAGCTGTTTTATCAGCATTAGAGAGGCACTTGTAGTTATAGTTTTATATACTGCTTTCACGCCAAGTAAAAAGTTAAAAGATCATAGCGATGATAATACATCTGATATGGTGGTATGCTTCCCATTCTCACTTCTGGAGCACTATTGCTGAAAGTGAAACTTGGAAATGTCAAATTTGCTAGAATGCTTTAGAAAAAACACTGACCAGGCTGCGTGGCAAAAGCTGTTGCTGAAAATAACATACACATTGATGTTGCAGGCTCTGGTGATGGTACCTTGCATGCTTGGAACATCAATACAGTACAGGAGGTAGGTACCACTTTCTTAAACTTTGATCACAGCCCTGTGTTTTGTTGGCTTAATTTTTTTTTCCTGTTGCAGATTGCCTGTTGGAACAGTCATATTGGTCCTATCACTGCTTTGAAATGGGCCCCTCGTCGAGCTATGTTCGCAACTGCATCAACCGCACTAACTTTCTGGATTCCCAACGAGTCCAGTTCGAGTTAGGTCCTTGAAAAGGAAGATGGAACGCGGAATACACTAACTTAACAAAAGGCTTGTATCATGTTCTTTCCTTGACAGGACAGGTACTATGTGTGAAGTATCACTTGTTTTATTACCATATATGTGGAAGCAGTGATGTTGGTTCCCTGTAGCATGTATTGAAGTGCTCCCTTTATTTCTCAAGTACGTATATAATATTGCACGCTTGCCCATTATGTTCTCTTGTGGTTCCATCATCGTACATAAAATCGCCCTGGATTCTTCCCCTGTGCTATCTTAATGCATTTGTCTTGGAGAATCAGGGAACTTGTTCGATATTCTTTTGTTGCTGGAACAGGGTAGACTTTTGCTGAGAATATCATAAGCTGTCCTCCTTATGTCGCTAAAGCTCTCAGATTCCTGATATTCATTATCACCCAAAGAAGATGAGGGCATAACCTTCTCTTTGTTTTGCTGAGTCATTATGTGGGAACCTGATCCTTCCGTGTCACCTTGTTAGACACCTTGTTATTCTCAGAAAAGCCGCTGATTTAAACCATTGGTAACTTTATATTCTTAGAAAAGCAGATGATTTAAATCACTGCTGGCTTTTAAAAGGTGTTGATAATCCTGACTGTAAAACTTTTAAAAGATATCAGAACAATTACAGCAGCTTCACCTTGTAGAAGTTTTCAGTATCCTGGAGGAGGTTCTCTTAATGGTTGGATATTCAATCATGTGCGCCTTGGGGTAAGTAATCCCAAGCGCTCATCTTACATCCACCTGATTTCATGTCTATTTTGGCACTGATGATTTTCATTAGCAGTAGCTTGAAGAACTGCCATGGGAATACACCTGCTAACTTCTCTAATGCAACAATACAAGAAGAGACCAAACGAAAGGGCAGGGTGCACATTACAGAACCATCAGTCGTCTACACCAAAGCGGTCCATCAAACCCAAAATAGCGCCTTGCATCATTATTATTACTGGGAGCAGCAAGGCGCAACATACAACATGAAGCACTAAACCATAAAATCAACACCACTAGTCATCTATCAAACATGCCACAATGGAACATATTTCCTGCCCAAGAGACACCCCCTACTTCTGCCTCATGTAGATCTTGTGCAAGAAGGACTTCAGAACCTTCTGAACGGCAACGCTCGGCTGGGCTTCGATATCAGCAATCAGCTTCTTGTAGCTCTCGCTCTCGTACTCATGGAATACCGCCTGAAAGACATAATAGTCAAACCAGTGGTTAGACAATGCCATATTTTGCAGAGTATGAGAATGCCAGTAGCTCTTATTATATGAGACACAATATTATTTTGACCGCTCCAGCAAGAAGTTTTCATCAGTAGACAATTATATTTGCTGACTATGAGAATCCAGTAGCTCTTATTATAAGACACAGGTAGATTATTTTGACAGGCCCAGCAGGGAGTTTTCCCAATGAAGTTTTGGTTTTCAAAGATACGAGGAATAATTTGATGAATACTTAGTAAAACATTTCCTGTGAGCATGTTATCAAAACTAAACATGCTTAAGTGAATGAAATGGATTGATGCGTTATACTCTGATTCATAGTTCTACTAAATCCATTACAGTCCACATATAAATATAACAGGATTAAGAGTTAAGACAAACCTCAAGGTTAAGTTCTTTGTAGAGATCCTTCACTTTTGCCACGCATGCTGGATCTTTCTTTCCATAGTTTTCCTGTAGAAGCATTAACTGTTCAGTGACAGCCTCCATATTATCACGAAGGGCAAAGTAGTGCAAAGGTGACTCACAAATAGAATGCTCTTTTGGCTCTCATCAGCACGCTCAAGAGCTTGGACAACTAGCCAGGAGCACTTGTAATCTTCAATGTCGGTGCCAATCTATGGTAAGACTCAACATTGATCAAATTGCAAGAGCTAAATAGAACATATCAACAATATAACGATTGCCATTCATTTTGAAACAGGCACATGCAGTAATGCACTAACCTTGCCAATAAATTCAGGATCACCATAACAGTCTAGATAATCATCCTGTAATCAGAAAATGTATATTTATGCTAAGTAGACTAATGGTGGTCGCAGCCAAAAGATTCATATCATAATGTGTAGCAAAAATAGGAGTTACCTGAACTTGGAAGTAAGTTCCCATCTCAACAAGTATGTTCTCTACAGCACTGTAGTTCTCCAAACTCTCGCCGGAGAGTAGCAGCGCACATGCAACCTTTCATAAAGCAGCAGATCAGCACCAGTTGAATCAGTATCAATTGCCAGAACAGAGATGTGTACAGAGAAGATAAAAGAAAACATGGAATGATCATTTTACCGGCAGATAAAATGAATAGTAGGCTGTCTTGAATTGAACAATTCGGCGGTGGCTGCAAAATTATCAGAGCTTCATATTAACAATAAACAAAGGGTATATCACACATCGATTATTACCAAGAAATATCAGACAACAAAAGAAGACTTGTGCTCCTAAATTTATGCGCGATGAAGCATGCTAAAGAAGTTTGTCTCAGAGTTGGCACAACATTAACTTACACTCCAATGTTATATTTCGTTAGATCTTTTTCTCCCTCGTGGGTTGTAATAAGGTCCAGCATTTGACCAGAAGCTGTCTTGAACTCAACCTGGAAAAACATGACAAGGTAATCACCACCTGTAATGATCCACAAGTTCAGACTGCACATGTTTCCTCAGCATAATATTTACCTCGTTGAATAAATCAAGGAGATCGGCATAGTAAGGCTTCTTCTTAAAGTGGAGCCGAAGCATTCTCGAAATATGGTTGCGAAGGAGAATCCCATCATTTACAGCAATCAAGCCAACCTAGTTTATCAGAAAAGGGCAGCATTAGGGATAAGTTTATTTGTAAAATTGGGAAGAAGGGACTACAGAATGTTCTTGAATGAAGACAAATGAGTTTTTTGAACACTGTAGCTGGAAAGGGCAATTTAGTTTTCACTAACCTGAGACACCCTAAACCAACAAGGCTGCCCACGTCGAGTGTGGGAGTCGTCCATGATATCATCGAGCACAAGAAAGAAGGCTTGAAGCTACACAGACAGCAGCAAATCTTAAGGGGGGCAATTTTGGTTGGTTCAAATTCACCGGAGCAACACTGAGAGACGAGGAATTACCCATTCAATGCACCAACCGAGAGTGGAGGCAAGAAACATCTCCTCCTCAGTAAGAACATCGACGCCTTTCAACAGCTTATAGCTGTCGACCACAGAGAGCCCACGGTTGCACTTTCCTGTCATTAGCAACAACAATGGGTTAGAAACGCGGTAGCTTCTTGTAGTACCACTTGAGAAGAAAACCTGTAGCTCGAATTCATCTCCCCACCTCCCAGTACATTGTAGTCCAGCATCTGCTCCGAAAAAGAAGATAAAGGCACAATGCGTTAAAAATAGCAGAACTGAACTAATAAGAAGATTATTGTTCATCCAGTCTCTGTCTGGAGTATCTTACTGAGAGTTTTAACATAAAAAGTAAATACAGCATGCAAGATCCAACATCATGCCTACACATTAATGACAGGGAAATGGATCTCCACACATAGAAGTAAATAATGACTACGCATGCTCTGTTTTAATAACAGTATGATAATCCACTTTGAAGAATTCGAATCAAACAGAAACGATTGCTACGTATTTGACATTCTGCCCTTCAAATTTTGACTATACTAATAGCAACTTGTGAGCACCATCTTCCTCTTAACCTAGAACGGCCCTCCAGCAGATCACTTGCAATTGGAAAACATTTAATTCTACTTATTAACTGTGCAGGAGCTTCAGATTTCCGTTTCTCTACTTGCTAAATACGATCCAGCCTCCCGCAGCAAACCGACGTCTATGGGTACTAAGCCAAATTAATTGCTGATTCAGCCTTGGGCAGCAAACCAACGCACTAATAGTAGTACTAGCAAGCCAAATTGATTGCGCTCCCGCCCATCAAGGAGCCGATCTCGCGCCAGCTGATCCAGCTGAGTCAAATCTTAACAGCAGCAAACCCCAGCAGAACCCAGCAAGGAAGAAGGAGCTGGAGCCAGCGGGACGAAACGCCGAGGAAAGCGGAAGCAGAGGAGGAGGGAGGGAGGGAGGGAGCATTACGCGGTCGATCCACTGGCGCGACGACTCCGTGTACTCGAAGGCGGGGTCCCTGAGCAGCTCCGCCTTGAGCGCGTCGTAGATCCGCGCGAACGCCGCCTTGTTCTCCCCGCCCCCGCCGTTCACCGCCGCCGCCGCCATTGCCTCAAACAGGGGAGGGCAGGGCAGCCGAGGAGGGAGTAAATCGGCCGAGAGGGAGGGAGGGAGAGTGACCTCAGTACGGCTGCGCTGGGAGAGAGGAGGGGGGCGGATGGCGGGTGGCGGCTGCGAGGGGCGCGGGACTATTTTAGGGGCGGGGCTGCGACGGCGACGGATGATGGGTGGAGATCGAGATGGTATGGAGCTCGGAGCACTGGCCAGTATTTTATACTGCTACGAGTAGTACAGTAGAGAGGGGAGGGAGGAAGACGATGCGTGCGAAGCGCGCACGCGAGCAGTAGCCCGTCCGTTGTCGTGCGCGATCTGGATCTGTACCGCTGCCGTGCTGGAAATTTGGGACTACACGCGTGGGTTCGCAGTTCGAATCCGCGTAATTTATAAATAGTTTTCCAGCGCGTTCGCCGCTGGCCCGGCCGGAGCTGGTTGGCATTTGCTTTGCCCTCTACTAGCAGCCGTCCGACCACTGACTTTGTTGCACTAAAAAGGAAAATCTGACGACTAATTCGACTAATCAACATGCCGTGTTTGAATGAATGAATGAATGAATTACGGGCGTTTAGATCACGGGCTTCGCTGGTCGGGAACGAAATACAGGGGAAAACAACGCGATATTTTTTCATAAAAAGGTTCAACGTGTTAATCGACGAGGCGTGCTCGAAAAAAGTTAGGTGGCGTCGGATCGATAATTCCAAACTAGTTTTGGTAACTGAGAACGAAATATGGCGAAAACAAGGTGTCGTCAATCTAAAAAAAAAGGTGTTGTCTCATAAAAAAGGCTAACGGAGTCTGTCGGTTGCACCGCAGAAACGCCGAGTGCAGGTAGGTTGATCACGCGACACAACAGGGACCGCGTTGGTGGACCCACAGAAGCATCACAAGTGGGTCATAGGTGCCGATAAAGTCACGCAAGGGGGTGGAAACGGGTGGATCACGCAAATGGGTGCAAACCGACGGGCCGTGGGCTTGCTATATTTCCCTTTTTGCCGATAGCGTCACGCAAGGGGGTGCAAACCGACGGGTTGGGGGGGGGGGTGTTATATTTCTCTTGCTGATACTGTCACGCAAGGGGGTGCAAACCGACGGGCCGAGGGGTTGTTATATTTTCCTGTTTACCGATAACATCACGCAAGGGGGTGCAAATGGGAGGATCGCGCAACGTGGTGCAAACGATTGGATCACACAAAGGGGTGCAAACCGATGGGTCATGGGCTTGTTACACTTCCTTTTTGCCGATAGCGTCACGCAGTGGGGTGGAAACGGGTGGATCAAGCAAATGGGTGCAAACCGACGGGCCGAGGGGGGGGTGTTATATTTCTCTTCTTGCTGATAGCGTCACGCAAGGGGGTGCAAACCGACGGGCCGAGGGGTTGTTATATTTCCCTGTTTACTGATAACATCATGCAAGGGGGTGCAAATGGGAGGATCACGCAAAGTGGTGCAAATGATTGGATCACACAAAGGGGTGCAAACCGATGGGTCATGGGCTTGTTACACTTCCTTTTTGCCGATAGCGTCACGCAGTGGGGTGGAAACGGGTGGATCAAGCAAATGGGTGCAAACCGACGGGCCGGGGGGGGGTGTTATATTTCTCTTCTTGCTGATACCTTCACGCAAGGGGGTGCAAACCGACGGGCCGAGGGGTTGTTATATTTCCCTGTTTACCGATAACATCACGCAAGGGGGTGCACATGGGAGGATCACGCAAAGTGGTGCAAACGATTGGATCACACAAAGGGGTGCAAACCGATGGGTCATTGTGACGCCCGGATGATTAAACTACAGTAATCCCATGTTAATGGTGCCATGTCATCACATTACTGTTGCTAATCCTCGGTTGATCCAAGTCACAATCCAAATTCAAATTTATCAGACAAGCAAAATAAAATGTTCAAAGTGTGGCAAATATACCATAACTAATTATGGTGGTGACCCAACATTTTTGTAAGGTGTTTAGATGCCCTAAACTAAGTAAAACAGGGACTAAAACAATTTATTAAATGCGTTTTGAATAATAGTAATTGCAAAGTATTTTATTTAAATACTAAACTAATTGTGGCAGTGACATAATTGTTACTGGTAACTTAGGGGCTAGTATTATGTTTTATAAAGCTAAAACTATTAAGAAGATAATGTAAAACAGTAAACAAAAAGATTAAGAAAAGGGAAAAAATGAAAACAAAACAAAAACCCGCTGGCCCCCCGGGCCTCGGCCCACCCCAGCCGGCCGGCCCAACTCCCCACACCCCCTGGCCTATAACCCCAACTCCCCCAACCGAACCCTAGAAGCAACCCCCCACTCCCCCACGATCTCCACCCTCTCCCTCCAGCGCCGCCAGGGGAGAGCCCCGCGCGCGACCCCCCACCTCTCTCGCTCGCTGACACGCCCCCCGATCTGAACTGGGGCTCGGCCCCAACACCTCCCGTCGCCCTTGCCGTGACGCTGCCGCTCGATGGCCTCGTCACCGTCGCCACCCCCGACCGCCCCGGCACCACTTGCCCTGACATCGCCTCGCCGCCTCGTCCGTACCATCGACGCCCGATCCCGCGCCCCCGACGCTGGCGCCCATCCCCGTCGCCTCCTCACCCCTTCTTCTCCGTCGCGCGACGCCCGCCTGAGGCCTCTGCCTCGCCGTCGCCGACCAACGTCGTCGTCGCCGGAAACGCATCCCTGGCCCCTCCCCGAGCCGACTTTTGCACAACTACAGGCCCCGGTGAGGCCTCGTCCGTCTTCGCTCCGTTCCCCTGTGATCCGGTCGCCGTAGGTCGCCTCCCGCACCCCCCCTCTCCGGCCACCTCTTGCGGTCACCGCCCCGCACGCGCCCGGTGGCCATGCTCGCACCCCGGACGCACCCCGGCCGCGCACGCCGCTCCCTGGACGTGCCCAGGCGCGCGCCCGCCGCCACCCGCGCCTCTGTCCGCTCTCACCCGAGCCCACCGATGGCTGCGTCGCCCACTGCTTTCCCCATACGCCGCTTTCGACCGCACCGCAACCGCCTTCCCGCCCGCTACCCAACGCGCCCCGCCGCACCGGTTTTCGTCGCCGGAAACGGCCGGCCGGTGAGCCCTGCCGTGGCAGTCGGTGCGCTCCAGCGCCCGCACGCCCGTGGCCATGCGGGCGGGCGCCGACCCCTGTTTCGCCTGTCGCCCGATTGGCCCCAGTAGGCCACTGACCGCTGGGCCCGGCCCCCTGTTAAAAAAAATAAAAAAATAATAATAATAATAAATATAAAAACAATTAATTAATTAGTTAATTAATTAACTTAAATTAACCTTGCTTAATTAACCTAACCACATAATTAGTCTTAACTAAACTGTTAGGTTAGCTGTGGTGTCAATGACAGATGGGCCCCACAGGCCCTTTTGACCAGTCAATCCAGTCAGAGTTGACTGTTGACCCTGCTGACATCAGCATGACGTCATGCTGGCACAATAAGTCCTTTTTGAATTAGAGATAATTTCAGAAATGTTTAAAAGCTTTAGAAAATCATATAAATTAATCCGTAACTCGGATGAAAATACTTTGTACATGAAAGTTGCTCAGAACAACGAGACAAATCCGGATACGCTCTCCGTTCGTCTGTCGCATGCGCCTAGCATAACGAACATGCAACCTTTCCCCTCTGATTCATCTGTCTGAAAATGCCAGACTTCGGGGAAACTTTCCCGGATGTTATTCCCCTTCGTCGGTATCGTGTAGCACTGCGGTAGAACCCCCTAGCACAGCGTATCGTCTTGTCATGCATATGTTTGCTCTGTATTTACTATTTCTTCTCCCTCTTCTCTTCGGTAGACTCCGAGACTGATGCTACCCCTGTGATCGACTACGTCGACGACGACCCTTCTTCCCTTTCATCGGAGCTTCCAGGCAAGCCCCCCTTTGATCATCCCGATATCGCCCATTCCATTCTCTCATGCTTGCATTAGGTTTTGCTACTGTAATTGATTGCTCCTATTCTGATGCATAACCTGCTTTTGTACCTGCTATTGTTTATCCTAAACTGCTTAGTATAGGTTGGATAGTGATCCATCAGTGATCTCCACCTTGTCCTTGTTGCCCCTGCTTCATCATCGATGACTCGATCAACGTGATCGACGACCAGAGCCCGACACCTCACATCACATCACGCCCTTTTGTTGCTCGACTCTGTAGAGCTACAATCGAGTGCCGAGGGTGATCCCTCATAACGCACTCCTGATGATAATTCTGTAGTGTAGCTATTCGGTCGTGGTCATCGAGGGTGATTTCCTCTTTCAACATTCCCGATACGGCTCTGTCGTTCAACACCTCAAGTGTGAACCTCGAGGGTGGTCCCTCTTACGTTCACCTTGATGATTACGTTGAGTGGAATCCACCGGGGGTGATTCCTCGGGTTTTCCCCTTGATGTCTGGACACACGGTTACCTTGACTTTACTTGAGACATTGGTGAAAGTTGAGCGGGCCCGGAGAGCACCCGAGGAGTTGTTACGGTGGCGGCTGGCTGTTTAGCAGTATCACCCGGGAGGGGGTGATAGCTCCGAACTTGTCCCGACAGTCGGATCATGCTGGCCATCCGAGGCGGTGCTGGTATCCACCCTGCGCGCAATGACCCGGAGTGCAACGGGCGATGGGCCCAAGACCCCGGGGCGCTTAGGATGTAGACCGGCGGGGACCTCTCTGCTGAGCCTAGGTAGGGTTGCGACGTGTTGATCTTCCGAGGCCGGGCATGACCCAGGAAAGTGTGTCCGGCCAGAGTGATCGAGCGTGTTGGGTAACGTGATGCACCCCTGCAGGGAAGTTATCTATTCGAATACCGTGTCCACGGTAATGGACGTTCAGACTTGTATCCTGATCTTATACAACTAGAAATGGATACTTGATATGTGATGGATATGTGGCTCTGAGATTGCCTTCTCGCAGGGAGTCGAGGAAGGATCTCTGGGCGTTAATGTTACAACATGTTTGTTAAATATAAACTGCTATTCTTTACTCTTCTACATGATGCAAGATGCTTGGAGCTGTTTGAAGATGCTTGTCACGCCCAATATGCGACCCTATCCGAGAGGAACTCGAAGGTCCCACCAAGGATAGACCCGCATATTGAAACGCTTTTGCAAGGTGGATATCATTACATCAAAGCACACAGCGGCGAGGGCCACGGTAGTCGTGACGACGACTTGGCGGCAGTGGTTCAAGGCCAAGGCCAGCAGAGGAGGGCAGCTTGAGGCCGAAACGGCGGTGGCTCGAAGGGCCGTCGCTCCCACAGCGGGCCCACGGGCAGTGGCAGAGGCAGCCGCGGTGGTTTCGCAGGCGTCACGGCGAGGTGAAAGCGGCTTGGGCAGGCGGGCGCGTAATCCGCGGCCAGTAGAGGAACAGAGGGCTGGTCGACGACTTAGCGCGGGACGACAGCCGAGGAGCGGAGACCCGGGGCACCCGGTCCGGCGACTTAGCACGGGACGGCGGCTGCCCGGAACGGCGGCTCAATGGAAGCACAGACGGCTCGAAACCAGTGGCTCACGGCGGACCACGGACAAGGCGTCCCGAGGCGAGCGGCAGGGGAGTAAACTTGTCGGCGGCTCAGAGGCAGCCCTCCGACGGCGGAGAGCCGGCAGGTTGGAGAACTTCTGAAGGTGAGGGTGCAGTGGCAGCCTGTATCGACGGTGACTCGGGGCCGGCTCGTGGTCGGAACGGCGCGCGCCTGCGGCTCAGAGAAGGAAGGGGCCCAGCTGTGATTGAGGCCGTCAGGCGAGGCCAAGGCACTCCGAAACCGCGGTGACTCGCGGCAATCCGAAGCAGAGCCGAGGGCGGAGCAAAAGTCGCGGGTGCCGAGCGGGTCAAGGCCGGCGATTTGATGTGTCGCCGCACAGGAGGCAGCGCGGGTACTAGATAAAGAAATAGCGCGGAGTCAGCCGGTCGGGGCTGCACAGGTGTGAGGCGAACGGAAGTCGATGCGGCGAGCAGAACAGCGAGGTCGGGGCAAACCAGCAGATGCAGAGATGAGCCAGGGGCCGCGGGAGTGAGCCATGGCGACTGCTTGAGGCGAGGCTGCAGAGGCGGAGGCTGGCCACGGCGGCTCAGGCAACTCGGTGCGAGGGCGTGAGGCGAGCAACAGAGGCCTGAGTCTGCGGCCATGTTCGTTTCAGAGTCACGCTTTTATTGCCAATTCTCTGTCCGTCTCAACCTCCGGGTCGTGACCCTCCCCTTTCCTCTTTTTTTTAATCTAAGAGAAAAACCAATCGAGACTGACTCTGGAGATCCTGTGGTTGGCCCGGTTTCCGGGTCGTGGCAGGTTTGACCGCCCACGTCCGGGTCTTCCTTCAAGTTTCCATGCTGGATTTGCTCGTTTGGTGACAGTAGATGATCCTGCTAAGAAACACGGCGGCCTATGCCAAATCTTCGGGATTTTCTCTGATGATTTTGTTAACAGAGCTGATGGTTACTGCCCGTAAAATTTCTAATCTCAATTCAGTGAACTTGAAGTTGATGCAGATCCCTTCAAAAAATTGGTCTTTTCTTCGTCCGGATGCGAACTTCTCAATCCCTAGATGAAATCCCTTCAAGAACTCAACACCACCGTGCGTGAGCCCCACGGTGGGCGCCAACTGTCGTGGAATTAACACGTCAGATGTCCTTAGCATGAGGACTTAGTCGTGAGGCCAACGCATCTATGTAGTAGCTTGAGAGGGGTTGGTTGGGATGAGAGACGCAGGGCGGATCAACGCACAAGACAAGGGTTTAGACAGCTTCGGGCCCCGGGAAACATCATCCGGTAACAACCCTACGTGCTGTTTGGGGCTAGGTCTCATTATGATCACGGGAGAGTCGCCGGTCCAGCTCTCGGTGTTTACCCCTAGAGATTATTTCTTGTTGCTTGTCCCTCTTTGGGGTGCCCTGCCCCTCCTTATATAAGTTAGAGGGGCGGGTTACATGTGGAGTCCTAGTAGGACTAGGACTAGTCTATCTTCTCTTACAAGTTAATTACAAGTCCGGGTCTTGCTTCCTCGTAAAGGAAATATTCGTCATCCCTTTCTTCTTAAGTCGGCCCATCATAAACGTGAGCCGGCCTTCTGCGCCTTGGGCCTTTTCTTCTATCTGAACCGCCGTTGGGGTTATCAGTAAGTCACCAAATACTCGCCGGGTCTCTGTGAGCCGCCAAGTCCGGCCGGGTCATACCGCATGGTATATCCCCGACAGGGATACATACAAAAGGCATACAAATGCCGCAAGAATACATCAATACAACATACATAAGATCAACATCCGACTACGGATGAAACTCAAACAGAAGCTCAAACGGCATCCACCCTGCTAGCCCAGGCTGCCGACCTGGAACCTATCCCCTGATCGAAGAAGAAGCAGAAGAAGAACTCCAAAACAAGTAACATCGCTCTCGCGTCGTGATCATCGCAAAACCTGTACCTGCAACTGGTGTTGTAGAAATCTGTGAGCCACGAGGACTCAGCAATCCCATTACCATGGGTATCAAGACTAGCAAAGCTTAATGGGTATGGAAAGGATAAGTGGTGAGGTTGCAGCAGCGACTAAGCATATGTGGTGGCTAACATACGCAAATAAGAGCGAGAAGAGAAGAAACGGAACGGTCGTGAAACTAGCAATGATCAAGAAGTGATCCTGAACTCCTACTTACGTCAAACATAACCCAAAAACCGTGTTCACTTCCCGGACTCCGCCGAGAAGAGACCATCATGGCTACACACGCGGTTGATGCGTTTTAATTAAGTCAAGTGTCAAGTTCTCTACAACCGGACATTAACAAATTCCCATCTGCCACATAACCGCGGGCACGGCTCTCGAAAGTTTATACCCTGCAGGGGTGTCCCAACTTAGCCCATTATAAGCTCTCACGGTCAACGAAGGATATTCCTTCTCCCGGGAAGACCCGATCAGTCTCGGAATCCCGGTTTACAAGACATTTCGACAATGGTAAACAAGACCAGCAAAGCCGCCCGATGTGTCGACAATCCCGATAGGAGTCGCACGTATCTCGTTCTCAGGACACACCGGATAAGCGAAGCGTACAGGTACCGACGTAACCCAAGTTGCCAAGGGATGGTCCCGCACGGTGCTCTAGTTTGGACCAACACTTAGACAAGCACTGGCCGGAGGGGGGGTAAAAATAAAGATGACCCTCGAGATGCGCGACTCCCAAGGGAAAAGGCTAGGTGAGGCAAATGTAAAACCAAGGTTGGGCCTTGCTGGAAGAGTTTTATTCAAAGCGAACTGTCAAGGGGTCCCATAAATCACCCAACCGCGTAAGGGACGCAAAATCAAGGAACATAACACCGGTATGACGGAAACTAGGGCGGCAAGAGTGGAACAAAACACCAGGCATAAGGCCGAGCCTTCCACCCTTTACCAAGTATATAGATGCATTAATTAAATAAGAGATATTGTGATATCCCAACATAAACATAATCCAACATGGAGCAATCTTCATCTTCACCTGCAACAAGCAACGCTATAAGAGGGGCTGAGCAAAGCGGTAACATAGCCAAACAACGGTTTGCTAGGAAGGGTGACAAAGGTTAGAGGTTCATGGCAATTTGGGAGGCTTGAAGAGCAAGTGAATAGGTAGCGCAGCATAGCGATAGAACGAAGCAACTAGCATAGCAATGATAGTAATGAGATCTAAGGTGACGGTCATCTTGCCTGAAATCCCGCTAGGAAGAAGAACGAGTCCATGAAGAAGATGAAGCCACGAAGACGAACGAATCCTCACGATCGCAACGACATGGGAAGTATCGAGAAGAAGCACACAACATGGTAAACACACCACACATGAACAAGGCATGATGCTCAACCAAGTATGATGCATGACAAGGCTACATGAAGCTACTCATGGCAAGAGATGATGCATACAAGAGCAACACATCAAAGCAAGTTTAAATGAGGCCGGAACTAACATATAACAAATCCGGTAAGTCCTCATATGCAAGTTTCGAAATTGGTCCAGATCTGAATAAACCTTATGTTCAAGTTGTTAAACAGCAAGTTAAGATGTACCAAGATGATCTACACGAAATTCTAGTCAAGTTACATATAAAGTTCATTAGATTCGGAGCTACGGCCTAGAAGATATGAGCAAAACAAGTTAAGCATGGCATTGATGCAAAATGCATTCAAACATTAAGAAAACACATTCAAAATATGGATCCAACAAGGTAACATGAATCTACATGCAATTCTAAGCAAGTTTGATATAGAGCATGCTCAAAACGGAGCAACGGTGCAACACATACACTCCAAACAAGATATAACAACAATCTGTCCAAAACAGCAACTAGGCATCTTGCAAGCATCAAAACAATATGCTACAATATCCCAACATGAAAATAAAAGGCATGGACATGATTTACAGGTAAAGGACAACAAAACATGAACACTGAGCTATCTCCAGAAAACACTATAACATGCTCAAAAGGACATGGCAAGATTAAAAATAATAACAGTTTCACAGACTTGGCAGAATATCACTGGACATGGCAGAAATAACATCTGGTTGCAAAGTTTAGAGCTATCAAATAACATGCTACAGGAACTGATCATGGCAAATGAAAGCATGGCATGATTCTACTCAAAGCATATAACAAATGTCCCTTACTGAACATGAGCCAAAAAGGCACAGAAGATATGATGGCACCCATGTAAACATAGCAAGTGACATGACAGATTCAGACGTGAAAATAACAGCTCATGGCAAAAACAACGATAAGTAGGCATGTTGGTGAGCTTGAACCACTCACCAAAGAGCATTACATGGCATGTGAAGGCATCCAACAGTAAGATGGCATAATTATGAAGCTAAACATGGCAAGAGAAAGATCATAGGGTGCATGGATCACTAGCAAAACACATGGCAAAACTGGACCTCATGTTAACAGGCTGACAGAAACATTATTTATCAACTTGAGAGCAAGATAACAACAAGCTACAGCAGGCTATAAATACAAACCAGGGCCTGGATGGATAGAGCATAACATTTATAACAAAACACCTTTAGTGAACATCTCCAGATTATGCAGAGAACTCATGATGGCAGCAGGTTTATATGGCATCACAATGTTACAGCTACAGACAACAGAAATGACGAAGTCACAGAAATCAGCAACATCACGGAGGCTACTTTGCATGCTTGTGCTAGTCACCATATAGATCCTAAAAATACAAGAAAAGCACCCCTGTAAAGACGGCATGATGTATTTCAAAACACATGTAGAGCTCATGTTCATAAGATGCACACATCAAATGCTACAAAAATGACAAAACAACAAGTTCTGATAACAGTCAGCAGTTAACATCTTATAGCACTCTTGGAACGATGATTAGGGCATCAAGATAATCTCAAACAAGCATGGTGCAATGGAGCAAAGTGAAGAGCATCTCACAATGAAAATTTTGATATATTACACGCACAAAACGGAGCTACAGTCATGGAGATATGGCATGGCAAACATGTGCACATGATGCTGAATTCCAGGGACTTTGCAGTTTTCGAATAAAAAACCAGAGTGAGCGGTGGATAGTTATCCAACGCACGGGCAGGATTTAGCGGGCACTCACCATGGGCCAATGGGCCGGTCGGTGCTGGGCTAGGCCGAAAGAGGCGGCTCTGGGCCGACGGGGACGGAGCTGGGCCGGCCCCACACGGTGGCCCACGCGGGCGAGGGAGCGAGGAGGCGCGGTCCTTCCTTCCCGAACGGGGACGAGGCCGGCGGCGCCGGCGGCCAACGGCGACGGAGCGCGGCGGGTCTCGGCAATGGGGCGTGGAGGAGGCCAGATCCGGCGAGGGGAGGCCGGATCCGGGCGTCGGGAGCCCATTCCCGGCGGCGGCGGGGTCTGGCAGGCGGGGAAGGCCGGCGGCGAGGAGCTCCTGTGGGAGAGAGAGAGTGAGGCAGCGAGAGGGAGAGAAGGAGGAGAAAGGAGAAGGGGCGACGGCGACTTGCCTGAGGGCCGGTGGTGGCGGAGCCAGCCGGCGGTGGGGCCCGGTCGCCGGAGACGGGCGGCGAGGAGCTGGAAGGCGCGGGGGCGAGGCGCTGGTTTGGGGCGCGGCTGCAGGGGAGCGGGCGCGCCGGGCCCAGATGCGGCCCGGGCGGGCCGGTTGCGGGCTTCCACGGGCCTCGGCGGCGGGGAGGACGCGTGGCGCTCTCCCGTTGGCTGGGAGGCGACTGGAGCGGCGGCGTTGGCGAGTGGGGCGGCGCCAAGTGGCGGACGGGAGGTGGCCGGCGCTGAAAACGAGGAGGCAGCGGCGGCTGGCTGCGGGAATTGAGGAGGGGGTAGGTAGGAGGCCGAAAATGGAGAGAGGGGGGGTCTATATATAGGGAAGGTTAGGGTTTGAGGGGGTTAGGAGGGGTTTTTGGAGCCTCCGATCTCGATCGGACGGTCCGAGACAGAGGGGGGCTTCGCTGACGGGTTGGAGGGCTGTGTAGAGTGGCTAGGGAGAGAATAGAGGAGATGTCCGATAGCAGTTTCGGAGACCGAAACGCCCGACAAGTAAACCGGCAACGGTGCCGCTACGAGTGACGGTTGGGCTATCAAACGAGCTCCGAATGCGACGAAACTTGACAGCCGGTCTATCTACACTATAATAAGACCACACATCAAGTTTCATCCGATTCCGAGAACATTTTTCGGCCACTAATAAAATAATATTTCGGAGGTGCTGCGGGCGCGTGTGGGGGTGTCGGATCGCGAAACGGACAACGGGGAAAAGGACTGGATGCAAGTTTTGAAAAACATTCGGATGAAATGCAGATGATTACATGGCAAAGTGCAACACGCAAGCGAATGACATGGCAACGACGGCGAATAACTGGATGGCACCTGGCGCATCGGATCCGGGGCGTTACAATGCTAGTCTTCGATAGGCTAGGCCTTCCCCTCTATTCTGGCATTCTGCAGTTCAGTCCACAGATACAGCCCTTCCATTTGATACCAATGCATACTTAGTATAGATCTGATGCTTGCGAGTACTTTGGATGAGTACTCACGGTTGCTTTGCTACCCTTTTCCCCTTCCATCTTCTTTCCGGTTGATGCAACCAGATGGTGGATCCCTGGAGCTAGATGCTACCGCCGACGGATACAACTACATGGAGACCGCCGGCGACTAGGAGTAGTTAGGAGGTCCCAGGCAGGAGGCCTTGCCTCTTCGATCGTGTTGCTTTTGTACTAGCCTTCTTAAGGCATCCTTGTCTAACCTTATGTCTGTACTCAGATATTGTTGCTTCCGCTGACGCTTGTATTCGAGCTTCTGTATTCGAGCCCTCGAGGCCCCTGGCTTGTAATATGAAGCTTGTATTATTTCTATTTGTGTCTAGAGTTGTGTTGTGATATCTCCCCGTGAGTCCCTGATCTTGATCGTACACATTTGCGTGTATGATTAGTGTACGGTCGAGTCGGGGGCGTCACAGTCATGGGCTTGTTACACTTCCTTTTTGCCGATAGCGTCACGCAGTGGGGTGGAAATGGGTGGATCAAGCAAATGGGTGCAAACCGACGGGTCGTGGGCTTGTTATAATTCCCTTTTTGCCGATACCGTCATGCAAGGGGGTGCAAATGAGTGGATCACGCAACGAGGTGCAAACCGACGGGCCGTGGGCTTGTTATATTTCCCATTTTGCCGATACCGTCACGCAAGGGGATGCAAATGTGTGGATCACGGAAGGGTTGCAAACCGACGGGCCATGGGCTTGTTATATTTTCCTTTTTGCCGATACCGTCACACAAGCGGGGTGCAAACGGGTGGATCACGCAACCGGGTGCAAACTGACGGGTCGGGGGTTGTTATATTTCCCTATTTGACGATAACATCACGCAAGGGGGTGTAGACGGATGGATCACACAAAGGGGTGCAAACAGGTAAATCGTGCAAAGGGGTGCAAACCGACGGGCCATGGGCTTGTTATATTTCCCATTTTGTCGATAGTGTCACACAAGGGGGGTGGAAACGGGTGGATCACGCAAATGGGTGCAAACCGACGGGCCGTGGGCTTGTTAGATTTCCCTTTTTGCCGATACCATCACGCAAGGGAGTGCAAATGGGTGTATCACACAACGAGGTGCAAACCGACGGGCTGTGGGATTTTTGTATTTCCCTTTTTGCCGACACCATCACGCAAGAGTGTGTAAACGGGTGGATCACGCAACCGAGTGCAAACCGACTGGCCGTGGGCCTGTTAAATTTCCCATTTTGCCAATCGCTTCACCCAAGAGGGTGTAAACAGGCGTATCGGACAAGGGTTTGCAAGCGGGGGGATCATGGGGTTGTTATATTCCTGCTTCTGTCGATTGCGTCACGTAAGGGGGTGCAAACCGGCGTATCATACAAGGGTTTGCAAGCAAGCGGATCGTGTGATTGTTATATCTCCCTTCTGCTGATCGCGTCACGTAAGGGGGCGCAAACGGTTGAATCGTGGGTTTCTTATAGTTCCCATTCTTCTGCTCGCGTCACGTAAGAGGGTGCAAAGGACGGATCACGCAGTTGTATTTTCCTTTTTACTGATCGCGTCAGGCAAGAGGGTGCAGACGGGTGGACCGTGGGCTTGTTATATTTCTCCTTTTGCTAATGGAGAACAAATATACCGAAAACAAGCTTTGCCTTACAAGAAGATCATTGGCAAGGCTACCACCTTAGGTAGAAGCAAGCCATGGCCCGCTCAGCCCAGGAGCAATCCTCCATGATGCAGCCAACCTAGGGATGTGGAAGGCCAGTCGAGCAACATTTTCCTTCATCTGAGCCACCTGGTCTGCCCAACTATTTGTTGCAAGGTCCGCCACTGAAGAAGACCAAACAACATACCGATCCCACTATGATTTGTGCGAGGCAACATGGCAAGCACGAGCGCCCGGGGCGCACTTAGGTTCAGATTGATGAACTCACGGGGCATCATATGGGATGTGGATCATTGGTGCAGATCGCACCGCGCATGGGAGCAAACGAGCGAGTTGCGCTTGTTTATATTTTTCGTATTGCTAAAGTTAGCACCCCCCACGTGCCCCTCATGTACTATTTCAACCCCGATAGAAAAACTAAAAAACAATATGTTATTTGGTACCTATGGGGCATAAGTACATCTCAAACGCTGACCCGCAAATTTGCTCCGGTATCCGTCCGCGGACATGGATGCCGGAGCCAGCCATCCAACGCCGCGCGCGTACATTTCAAGTCGGGTTTCAACTTAGCAGGCAAAATTCGTGCAAACCAGCTGATATTCATCAAAGTTCGAAAAGAAAATAGCAGAAATCATCCATACATAGCATGCAAATAAGTCTAGTACAACAATTTCTCAAATTCGATGTCCAACAAGTTTTTCAATGGATCATGTCATCCAACAATGTGTGTACATAAATGGTTGTCCCTAGTTCCTATGGTACATCACGACAACGTGTACGTCACAATGTATAGAGCAACATTAAGTGAATGAAGATTAAATCAACAAGTTGAGGAAGAAGAAACAAAACTCACAATCTCCTCCTCTGCCGTGTGCAACGGTCACCTTGCCTCCAGCTGAGAAACTACGTGACAAAACTTGGTGACGATGGTCTGGATGGCGTACCATCGATACGATAACGACCTCACATTGCCATCATGGATGATGTGCATGTCATAGGGTGCAATGTGCTTTCATGCGTGAAATGATTCATGCACTTGCTGTCAGAAGGTCCCCCCTATGCTCCTGCCTACGAAATCTGCGGATACGGCAACTACACATCGCACAACAACTCATCCTTTATGGTCGAGTACCCCGCCATCCTTCTTACTCTAAAAAAACGACATGACGTTCGAAAATAAGCTCAATGGCATTTGACCGAACACCTATGGGGCGTGGTGGCCGCCATGAAGGTCGTCGACTGGGTGGTGGAGTGTACCTGGGTACAAATGGCTCTAGGGTGGACAACGCCTCGTAAAAGACAAGCAAGCGCGTCGGTGCTGGTTGCGAACGCCCGGCAATGCCTTTGTGGTGGCCGGTGAAGGGTGCAGATGCAAAGTAAAGGGGAGAAGTGGTGGAGTGGAAGAAAATTGGACCAGGAGGGCACATTTAGTGGGCCTGAGGTGTCGGAGTCCAACGTGGCTGCTGTCTGGTCGGACTCCCGCACCCCCCTCTCCACTTTGCGGGAGAAAGTGCATTCGAACCATCGAGCGGACCGATACAGAACCACGTTGGATCGCTTCTGTGGTTCGGACGTATGCGGGCAGTTTGAGTGTTCGACGTTGGAGATGCCCTGATAACCACCACTGCACACCTTATACAGAGGACAACTCAAAATGATTCTAGTGGATCGGGAGAGGAGTACACCTACCAAGTTCATGTTTAGGGATGGCACCCGCAAGGTATGGGTATGGCTGGAGCCTCCCTGTACTCTTACCCGCCCACCCTGAACTTACCTATCACCCATACCATACCGTCAAGGGTACAACCTTTTCCCACACCTGTCACCTGACAGGGTATATGGTACCCGCGGGTAAAAATACCCGCATTTACAACTCATCAAATTGAGTAGAAAATAGTTATGAAAAGCAACATATAATTGTAAATTATTAAAAGCAACACATATTAAACAACAGTGTACAAAAACACATTCTCAAAAACAAAACAAAAATTGCTCATAAAGCAACCCATAGAAATGTTAAACAACAACACATAGTCATACACTTTAAGTTCACAAAATCACGATAAATTATAGAAATAATTGGACTGCACATTAGAGTTTTTACCTAGTGCGGTTAGGGGGGAAGTTAATACGTTAGAATATATTAAAAAAACACCTGTCAACAATTTAGATGGGTACATGGTACGCGGGTATGGGTTATACGATCCCATACCCGTACCCTCTCTACCCGATGGGTATGATATTTTCCCATTTATGCTTTTTTATGGGACACATTTAAGTACCCATGGGTAATTTTTTTATACCTTTATTTTAATAGGACTTACGGGGGTAATGGATACCCATTGCATGTTGGGTGGATCTGAATGCTGACACATGGCCAGCTGAGTACATGGTCTACGATTTACTGCTCCCTTCATTCAGAAATAACTGATGTGGTTTTACTTTCGAACTGAGCTAATAATTGGCAACACCAGATATTATGCACGGATTGGCAATCGTTTATTTTTTCTTGAAAGCATTGGCAATCGATTCTTGAATGTGTGGGTGATGTACTAAGTAGTACTCCCTCCGTCCGAAAAAACTTGTCCCTCAAATGGATGTATCTAGCACCAAGTTTGTTGGGGAACGCAGTAATTTCAAAAAAAATCCTACGATCACGCAAGATCTATCTAGGAGATGCATAGCATGCAACGAGAGGGGAGAGTGTGTCCGCGTACCCTCGTAGACCGAAAGCGGAAGCGTTTAGTAATGCGGTTGATGTAGTCGAACGTCTTCGCGATCCAACCGATCCAAGCACCGAACGTACGGCACCTCCGCGTTCAGCACACGTTCAGCTCGATGACGTCCCTCGTACTCTTGGTCCAGTTGAGGCTGAGGGAGAGTTTCATCAGCACGACGGCGTGATGACGGTGATGATGATGTTACTGGCGCAGGGCTTCGCCTAAGCACTACGACGATATGATCGAGGTGTGTAACTATGGAGGGGGGCACCACACACGGCTAAAAGATCAACTTGTGTGTTCTAGGGTGCCCCCCTCCCCACGTATATAAAGGAGGGAGGGAGGAGGCCAGCCGGCCCTATAGAGCGCGCCCAAGGAGGGGAGTCCTACTAGGACTCCTAGTCCTAGTAGGATTCCACCAAGAGGGAGAGAGGGGGAAGGAAGGAGACGGAGAGGGAGTAGGAAAGGGGGCGCCGCCCCCTCCCTTGTCCAATTCGGACTCCAGGGGGGCCTGCCTTGGCTGCCCTCCTCTCTCTCCAATAGGGCCCATGTTGGCCCATTAGTTCCCTCGGGGGGTTCCGGTAACCCCTCCGGCACTCCGATTTTACCCGAAACCATCCGGAACACTTCCGGTATCCGAATAACATGGTCCAATATATCAATCTTTATTTCTCGACCATTTAGAGACTCCTCGTCACGTTCGTGATCTCACTCGGGACTCCGAACAAACTTCGGTCATCAAAACACATAACTCATAATACAAATCGTCATCGAACGTTAAGCGTGAGGACCCTACGGGTTCGAGAACTATGTAGACATGACCGAGACACATCTCCGATCAATAACCAATAGCGGAACCTGGATTCTCATATTGGCTCCTACATATTCTACGAAGATCTTTATCGGTCAAACCGCATAACAACATACGTTGTTCCCTTTGTCGTCGGTATGTTACTTGCCCGAGATTCGATCGTGGTATCATCATACCTAGTTCAATCTTGTTACCGGCAAGTCTCTTTACTCGTTCCGTAATACTTCATCCCGCAACTAACTCATTAGTCACATTGCTTGCAAGGCTTATAGTGATGAGCATTACCGAGAGGGCCCAGAGATACCTCTCCGAAACACAGAGTGACAAATCCTAATCTCGATCTATGCCAACCCAACAAATACCTTCGGATACACCTGTAGAGCATCTTTATAATCACCCATTTACGTTGTGACGTTTGATAGCACACAAAGTGTTCCTCCGGTATTCGGGAGTTGCATAATCTCATAGACTGAGGAACATGTATAAGTCATGAAGAAAGCAGTAGCAATGAAACTGTAACGATCATAATGCTAAGCTAACGAATGGGTCTTGTCCATCACATCATTCTCCTAATGATGTGATCCCGTTCATCAAATGACAACACATGTCTATGGTTAGGAAACATAACCATCTTTGATAAACGAACTAGTCAAGTAGAGGCATACTAGGGACACTTATGTTTTGTCTATGTATTCACACATGTACTAAGTTTTTGGTTAATACATTTCTAGCATGAATAATAAAAATTTATCATGAAATAAGGAAATAAATAATAACTTTATTATTGTCTCTAGGGCATATTTCCTTTAGTCTCCCACTTGCACTAGAGTTAATAATCTAGATTACAAAGTAATGATTCTAACACCCATGGAGTTTTGGTGCTGATCATGTTTTGCTCGGAAGAGGCTTAGTCAATGGGTCTGCAACATTCAGATCCGTATGTATCTTGCAAATTTCTATGTCCCCATCCGACACTTGATGACGGATGGAATTGAAGCGTCTCTTGATGTGCTTGGTTCTCTTGTGAAATCTGGATTCCTTTGCCAAGGCAATTGCACCAGTATTGTCACAAAAGATTTTCATTGGTCCCGATGCACTAGGTATGACACCTAGATCAGATATGAACTCCTTCATCCAGACTCCTTCATTTGCTGCTTCCGAAGCAGCTATGTACTCCGCTTCACACGTAGATCCCGCCATGACGCTTTGCTTGGAACTGCACCAACTGACAGCTCCACCATTCAATAAAAATACGTATCCGGATTGTGACTTGGAGTCATCTGGATCAGTGTCAAAGCTTGCATCGACGTAACCGTTTACGACGAGCTCTTTGTCACCTCCATAAACGAGAAGCATATCCTTAGTCCTTTTCAGGTATTTCAGGATGTTCTTGACCGCTGTCCAGTGCTCCACTCCGGGATTACTTTGGTACCTCCCAGCTGTACTTATAGCAAGGCAGACATCATGTCTGGTACACAACATTGCATACATGATAGAACCTATGGCTGGAGCAGAGGGAATGACTTTCATTTTCTCTCTATCTTCTGCAGTGGTCGAGCATTGAGTCAGACTCAATTTTACACCTTGTAACACAGGCAAGAACCCTTTCTTTGACTGATCCATTTTGAACTTCTTCAAAACTTTATCAAGGTATGTGCTTTGTGAAAGTCCAATTAAGCGTCTTGATCTATCTCTATAGATCTTGATGCCCAATATGTAAGCAGCTTCACCGAGGTCTTTCATTGAAAAATTCTTATTCAAGTATCCTTTTATGCTATCCAGAAATTCTGTATCATTTCCAATCAACAATATGCCATCCACATATAATATCAGAAATGCTACAGAGCTCCCACTCATTTTCTTGTAAATACAGGCTTCTCCAAAAGTCTGTATAAAACCATATGCTTTGATCACACTATCAAAGCATATATTCCAACTCCGAGAGGCTTGCACCAGTCCATAAATGGATTGCTGGAGCTTGCACACTTTGTTAGCACCTTTTGGATCGACAAAACCTTCTGGTTGCATCATATACAACTCTTCTTTAAGATATCCATTAAGGAATGCAGTTTTGACATCCATTTGCCAAATTTTATAATCATAAAATGCGGCAATTGCTAACATGATTCAGACAGACTTAAGCATCGCTACGGGTGAGAAGGTCTCATCGTAGTCAACTCCTTGAACTTGTCGAAAACCTTTCGCAACAAGTCGAGCTTTGTAGACAGTAACATTACCGTCAATGCCAGTCTTCTTCTTGAAGATCCATTTATTCTCTATGGCTTGCCGATCATCGGGCAAGTCAACCAAAGTCCACACTTTGTTCTCATATATGGATCCCATCTTAGATTTCATGGCCTCAAGCCATTTCACGGAATCTGGGCTCATCATCGCTTCCTCATAGTTCGTAGGTTCGTCATGGTCAAGTAACATGACCTCCAGAACAGGATTACCATACCACTCTGGTGCGGATCTTACTCTGGTTGACCTACGAGGTTCGGTAGTAACTTGATCAGAAGTTTCATGATCATCATCATTAGCTTCCTCACTAATTGGTGTAGGAATCATTGGAACAGATTTCTGTGATGAACTACTTTCCAATAAGGGAGCAGGTACAATTACCTCATCAAGTTCTACTTTCCTCCCACTCACTTCTTAGAGAGAAACTCCTTCTCTAGAAAGGATCCATTCTTAGCAACAAATATCTTGCCTTCGGATCTGTGATAGAAGGTGTACCCAACAGTCTCCTTTGGGTATCCTATGAAGACACATTTCTCCGATTTGGGTTCGAGCTTATCAGGTTGAAGCTTTTTCACATAAGCATCGCAGCCCCAAACTTTAAGAAACGACAACTTGGGTTTCTTGCCAAACCACAGTTCATATGGTGTCATCTCAACGGATTTTGATGGTGCCCTATTTAAAGTGAATGCAGCCGTCTCTAAAGCATAACCGCAAAGCGATAGCGGTAAATCAGTAAGAGACATCATAGATCACACCATATCTAATAAAGTGCGCGCACAACGTTCGGACACACCATTACGCTGTGGTGTTCCAGGTGGCGTGAGTTGTGAAACTATTCCGCATTGTATCAAATGAAGACCAAACTCGTAACTCAAATATTCTCCTTCACGATCAGGTCGTAGAAACTTTATTTTCTTGTTACGATGATTTTCTACTTCACTCTGAAATTCTTTGAACTTTTCAAATGTTTCAGACTTATGTTTCATCAAGTAGATATACCCATATCTGCTCAAATCATCTGTGAAGGTCAGAAAATAACAATACCCGCCGCGAGCCTCAACACTCATCGGACTGCATACATCAGTATGCATTATTTCCAACAAGTCTGTTGCTCGCTCCACTGTTCCGGAGAACGGAGTTTTAGTCATCTTGCCCATGAGGCATGGTTCGCAAGCATCAAGCGATTCATAATAAAGTGATTCCAAAAGCCCATCAGCATGGAGTTTCTTCATGCACTTTACACCAATATGACCTAAACGACAGTGCCACAAATAAGTTGCACTATCATTATTAAACTTATATCTTTTGGCTTCAATACTGTGAATATGTGTATTACTACTATCGAGATTCAACAAAAATAGACCACTCATCAAGGGTGCATGGCCATAAAAGATATTACTCATATAAATAGAACAACCATTATTCTCTGATTTAAATGAATAACTGATAACCCACAAGTATAGGGGATCGCAACAGTTTTCGAGGGTAGAGTATTCAACCCAAATTTATTGATTCGACACAAGGGGAGCCAAAAAATATTCTCAAGTATTAGCAGTTCAGTTGTCAATTCCACCACACCTGGATAATTTAATATCTGCAGCAAAGTATTTAGTAGCAAAGTAGTATGGAAGTAACGGTAACAGTGGCAAAAGTAACAGTAGCAGTTTTGTAGTAATTGTAACAGTGGCAACGGTAAAATAACTAAGTAAAGATCAATATGTGAAAAGCTCGTAGGCATTGGATCGGTGATGGATAATTATGCCGGATGCGATTATTCATGCAACAGTTATAACATAGGGTGACACAGAACTAGCTCCAATTCATTAATGTAATGTATGCATGTATTCCGAATATAGTCATACGTGCTTATGGGAAAGAACTTGCATGACATCTTTTGTCCTACCCTCCCGTGGCAACGGGGTCCTATTGGAAACTAAGGGATATTAAGGCCTCCTTTTAATAGAGTACCGGACCAAAGCATTAACACATAGTGAATACATGAACTCCTCAAACTATGGTCATCACCGGGAGTGGTCCCGATTATTGTCACTTCGGGGTTACCGGATCATAACACATAGTAGGTGACTATTGACATGCAAGATAGGATCAAGAACTCACATATATTCATGAAAACATAATAGGTTCAGATCTGAAATCATGGCACTTGGGCCCTAGTGACAAGCATTAAGCATGGCAAAGTCATAGCAACATCAATCTTAGAACATAATGGATACTAGGGATCAAACCCTAACAAAACTAACCCGATTACATGATAAATCTCATCCAACCCATCACTGTCCAGCAAGCCTACGATGGAATTACTCACGCATGGCGGTGAGCATCATGAAATTGGTGATGGACGAAGGTTGATGATGACGACGGCGACGGATTCCCCTCTCCGGAGCCCCGAACGGACTCCAGATCAGCCCTCCCGAGAGAGTTTAGGGCCTGGCGGCGGCTCCGTATCGTAAAACACGATGAATCCTTCTCTCTGGTTTTTTTCTCCCCGAACGTGAATATATGGAGTTGGAGTTGAGGTCGGTGGAGCACCAGGGGGCCCACGAGGCAGGGCGGCGCGCCCGGGGGGGGGGGGGGGGGCGCCCCCACCCTCGTGGACAGGGTGGGGGCCCCCTGGCCTTGATTCTTTCGCCAGTATTTTTTATTAATTCCAAAAATAATCTCCGTGAAGTTTCAGGTCATTCCGAGAACTTTTATTTCTGCACAAAAATAACTCCATGGCAATTCTGCTAAAAACAGCGTCAGCCCGGGTTAGTTCCATCCAAATCATGCAAGTTAGAGTCCAAAACAAGGGCAAAAGTGTTTGGAAAAGTAGATATGATGGAGACGTATCAACTCCCCCAAGCTTAAACCTTTGCTTGTCCTCAAGCAATTCAGTTGATAAACTGAAAGTGATAAAGAAAAACTTTTACAAACTCTCTTTGCTCTTGTTGTTGCAAATATGTAAAGCCAGCATTCAAGTTTTCAGCAAGATTATGAACTAACCATATTCACAATAACACTTAGGTCTCATGTTTACTCATATCAATGGCATAATCAACTAGCGAGCAATAATGATAAATCTCGGATGACAACACTTTCTCAAAACAATCATAATATGATATAACAAGATGGTATCTCGCTAGCCCTTTCTGAGACCGCAAAACATAAATGCAGAGCACCTTTAAAGATCAAGGACTGACTAAACATTGTAATTCATGGTAAAAGAGATCCAATCATAGTCATACCCAATATAAATTAATAGTAATGGATGCAAATGACAGCGGTGCTCTCCAACTGGTGCTTTTAAATAAGAGGGTGATGACTCAACATAAAAGTAAATAGATAGGACCTTCGCAGAGGGAAGCAGGGATTTGTAGAGGTGCCAGAGCTTGATTTTAAAGCAGAGATAAATAATATTTGAGTGGCATACTTTCATTGTCAACATAACAACCGAGCAATCTCGATATCTTCCATGCTACACACATTATAGGCGGTTCCCAAGCAGAATGGTAAAGTTTATACTCCCCCACCACCAACAAACATCAATCCATGGCTTGTCCGAAACAACGGGTGCCTCCAACTATTTTGATTTGATTTGCTTAGAGCATGGGACTGGGCATCCCGGTGACCAGCCATTTTCTCATGAGTGAGGAGCGGAGTCCACTCCTCTTGAGAATAACCCACCTAGCATGGAAGATACAGACAACCCTAGTTGATACATGAGCTATTCGAGCATACAAAACAGAATTTCATTTGAAGGTTTAGAGTTTGGCACATACAAATTTACTTGAAACGGCCGGTAGATACCGCATATAGGAAGGTATGGTGGACTCATATGGAATAACTTTGCGGTTTATGGAAGTGGATACACAAGCAGTATTCCCGCTTAGTACAAGTGAAGGCTATAAAAAGACTGGGAAGCGACCAATTAGAGAGCGACAACAGTCATGAACATGCATTAAAATTAATAAACATTGAGTGCAAGCATGAGTAGGATATAATCCACCATGAACATAAATATTGTGGAGGCTATGTTGATTTTATTTCAACTACATGTGTGAACATGTGCCAAGTCCAGTCACTTGAATCATTCAAAGGAGGATACCACCCTATCATACCACATCACAACCATTTTAATAGCATGTTGGCACGCAAGGTAAACCATTATAAACTCCTAGCTAATTAAGCATGGCATAAGCAACTATAATCTCTAATTGTCATTGCAAACATGTTTCATTCATAATAGGCTGAATCAGGAATGATGAACTAATCATATTTACAAAAACAAGAGAGGTCGAGTTCATACCAGCTTCTCTCATCTCAATCAGTCCATCATATATCGTCATTATTGCCTTTCACTTGCACGACCGAACGGTGTGTATAATAATAATAGTACATGTGCATTGGACTAAGCTGGAATCTGCGAGCATCTGATACAAGGGAGAAGACAAGGTAATATGGGCTCTTGGTTAAATCGACAATAATGAATATAAGAGCCACTTCAACATTTTCATTATGGTCTTGTCCTATCGACCCCCAAAGAAAAGAAAAGAAATAAAACTATTTACATGAGAAAGCTCCCAACAAGCAAAAGAAGAACATGAAATCTTTTTGGGTTTTCTTTTAATTACTACTACAGGCATGGAAAGTAAACTAACTAAAAGCTACAACTAATTTTTTTTGGTTTTTTAAGGTTATTCAAACACACAAGAAGAAAGAAAAGGAAAATAAACTAGCATGGATAGTACAGTGAAAAAGTATGAGCACCGACAACTAGAATGAGTGTGTGAACATGAATGTAATGTCGGTGAGAAATACGTACTCTCCCAAGCTTAGGCTTTTGGCCTAAGTTGGTTTATGCCCATGGATCAAAGTTGTAGTTGGGGTCGTACTGAGATGCAGCAGCTATTGCCTCATGAGCTGCAGCTTGGAGGCGAGCTGCCTCCGTCCTCCTCTTATACTCGTTCGCCTCCTCCCTGGTTATAATATATCTCCTTTTTACCTGAAAGTCAAAGAAAGTAGGAGCAGGGAGAGCAACATGGACAGTGCGGCGCCTGTCAAACATTAGTCGGTACCGGAGAGGCTGTTCATTCCTCTCAATAAACTGATGGTGAATCATAGCATCATAATCTAGATAAGCGGGAGGCAATTCCATATCATTTTCATGTATGGCTATCTCAAGAAAATTAGCCACACGGGTTGCATAAATCCCACCAAACAAGTCTCCACTTAAACCATTATTATGCAACCTTCGTGCAACAATGGCCCCCAAGTTATATTGTTTATCTCCTAAAACAGCACTCTTGAGAATACTAAGATTAGGAACACACATGTGGCATGCCTCATCCTTACCATTTATGCATCTACCTATAAAGAGAGAAAAATAATGTATAGCAGGAAAATGAATGCTCCCTATGGTAGCTTGTGTTATCTCTCTAGATTCCCCATAGTGATACTAGCAAGAAAATCTTTAAACTCAGATTTGCGAGGTTCACTAGCACTACCCCATTGTGGAAGTTTACAAGCAGTATTAAAATCTTCTAAGTCCATAGTATAAGATTTACCATAGAGATCAAATAGGACAGTGTGAGAATTACGTGAAGATGAAAATTTGAACCTTCTCACAAAGGAATCAGTTAGGTGATAATACTGAGGGCACTTATCTAGCATGAAGCCCTCGAGTTCAGCATTACGCACATATGCGTCAAATTCCTCCTTAATTCCTGCTCGAACCATGAAATCTTCTGACGGCCATTCACAAGGCCGCACTTGAGCTTCTCTTGGTGGTTCATGGTCCGGCTCACGTATTGCGAGCCTGGGTCCTTGCTTTCTTGAAGAACCACCTTGGTATATTTTCCTAAACATATTTCTTCCTCTGAAAAATTTCTGAAATTTTTAGTAACTCAAAATAAAAGTGAACCAAACTCAACAAAACTGATAGCAACTACTCCCACAAGTGCCTAGAGACTATATCATGCATTAGAACTACTTGGGACCATATAAATTTGACATGCAAGCTCAAGAACAGGGTCACCTAGGCAGAAAAAATTTGCAATGAATAAAGTACTAGAACAAAAACTAATTGGACCATTGGAGGAGTCACATACCGAAGAACAATCCCCCAAAGCAGTTTTGTGAGTGGAGCTTTGGGCAAGGAGATCGAAAATCGCAGCAAGATGAGCTAGAACTCGTGCTTGAGCTGGTTGGTGATTTTTTTGGGAGGAAGAACGAGTGTGTGTGTGCAGGAATAAGTGGAGGGGAGCCACCAGGGGCCCACGAGGCAGGGGCGTGCCCAGGGGGGGTGGGCGCGCCCTGGACCCTTGTGGCCAGGTGCTTGCTCCCCCTGATGTGTTCTTAGTGCCTAATATTCTCAAATATTCTAGAAAAAAATCATATTTCAATTTCAGGGCATTTGGAGAACTTTTATTTTCGGGATATTTTTTTATTGCACGAATAAATCAGAAAACAGACAGAAAATACTATTTTTGCTTTATTTAATCTAAATAACAGAAAGTAAAAGGAGGGTACAGAGAGTTGTGCTTTCTAACTTCATCCATCTCATGCTCATCAAAAGGAATCCACTAACAAGGTTGATCAAGTCTTGTTAACAAACTCATTCCGAATAACATGGAACCGGAGAAATTTTGAATAACACTATGTTACCTCAACGGGGATATGCACATCCCCAACAATAAGAATATCATATTTTTTTGACAGTAGGAAGAGGAAATTCAAAACCTCCAATAGTAATCGTTGAAATTTTTCCAATAGAATTGATACTGTGGACTTGAGGTTGTTTCCTCGGAAAGTGTACCGTATGCTCATTACCATTAACATGAAAAGTGACATTTCCTTTGTTGCAATCAATAACAGCCCCTACAGTATTCAAAAAAGGTCTACCAATGATAATCGACATACTATCGTCCTCGGGAATATCAAGAATAACAAAGTCCGTTAGAATAGTAACGTTTGCAACCACAACAGGCACATACTCACAAATACCGACAGGTATAGCGGTTGATTTATCGGCCATTTGCAAAGATACTTCAGTAGGTGTCAACATATTCAAATCAAGTCTACCATATAAAGAGAGAGGCATAACACTAACGCCGGCTCCAAGATCACATAAAGCAGTTCTGACATAGTTTCTTTTATGGAGCATGGTATAGTTGGTACTCCTCGATCTCCAAGTTTCTTTGGTATTCCACCCTTAAAAGTGTAATTAGCAAGCATGGTGGAAATTTCAGCTTTCGGTATCTTTCTTTTATTTGTAACAATATCTTTCATATACTTAGCATAAGGATTCATTTTAAGCATATCAGTCAAACGCATACGTAAAAAGATAGGTCTAATCATTTCAGCAAAGCGCTCAAAATCCTCATCATCCTAAACCATCCAAGAAAAAGGATATTATTGATGTTGCAAAGTCATAGCAACATCAATCTCAGAACATAGTGGACACTAGGGATCAAACCCTAACAAAACTAACTCGATTACATGATAAATCTCATCCAACCCATCACCGTCCAGCAAGCCTACGATGGAATTACTCACGCACGGCGGTGAGCATCATGAAATTGGTGATGGAGGATGGTTGATGATGACGACGGCGACGGATTCCCCTCTTCGGAGCCCCGAACGGACTCCAGATCAGCCCTCCCGAGAGAGTTTAGGGCTTGGCGGCGGCTCCGTATCGTAAAACGCGATGAATCCTTCTCTCTGATTTTTTTCTCCCCGAACACGAATATATAGAGTTGGAGTTGAGGTCGGTGGAGCTCCAGAGGGCCGATGAGGCAGGGGGCGCACCCTGGGGGGGCAGGCGCGCCTCCCACCCTCGTGGACAGGGTGTGGGCCCCCTGACCTTGATTCTTTCGCCAGTATTTTTAATTATTTCCAAAAATAATCTCCGTGAAGTTTCAGGTCATTCCGAGAACTTTTGTTTCTGCACAAAGCTAACACCATGGCAATTCTGCTGAAAACAGCGTCAGTCCGGGTTAGTTCCATTCAAATCATGCAAGTTAGAGTCCAAAACAAGGGCGAAAGTGTTTGGAAAAGTAGATACGACGGAGACATATCACGGACCCTACGGGTTCGAGAACTATGTAGACATGACCGAGACACATCTCCGGTCAATAACCAATAGCGGAACCTGGATGCTCATATTGGCTCCTACATATTCTACGAAGATCTTTATCGGTCAAACCGCATAACAACATACGTTGTTCCCTTTGTCATCGGTATGTTACTTGCCCGAGATTCGATCGTCAGTATCATCATACCTAGTTTAATCTTGTTACCGGCAAGTCTCTTTACTCGTTCCGTAATACTTCATCTCGCAACTAACTCATTAGTCACATTGCTTGCAAGGCCTATAATGATGAGCATTACCGAGAGGGCCCGGAGACACCTCTCCGAAACACAGAGTGACAAATCCTAATCTCGATCTATGCCAACCCAACAAATACCTTCGGAGATACCTGTAGAGCATCTTTATAATCACCCATTTACGTTGTGACGTTTGATAGCACACAAAGTGTTCCTCCGGTATTCGGGAGTTGCATAATCTCATAGTCTGAGGAACATGTATAAGTCATGAAGAAAGCAGTAGCAATGAAACTGTAACGATCATAATGCTAAGCTAACGAGTGGGTCTTGTCCATCACATCATTCTCCTAATGATGTGATCTCGTGCATCAAATGACAACACATGTCTATGGTTAGGAAACAAAACCATCTTTGATAAACGAACTAGTCAAGTTGATGCATACTAGGGACACTTATGTTTTGTCTATGTATCCACACATGTACTAAGTTTCCGATTAATACAATTCTAGCATGAATAATAAACATTTATCATGAAATAAGGAAATAAATAATAACTTTATTATTGCCTCTAGGGCATATCTCCTTCAAAGTTAGTGCTAGATACATCCATTTGAGAGACAAACTTGGGACAAACTTTTTCGGACGGAGGGAGTAGTACATAACTCACTTCGGATAGGTACATGTGATGTGATGCCCTGTCGCTGGCCCCATCATCGTTCATAATGCTGTAGGAAAAAATAAACACGATTTTATAAAAAAAACAAAATAAATACGAAGATGTATAGGATTCCTCCTTTTTTCTTGAGCAAAAAAACTCGTGTATGCGATGTGATGTGAGGTATGATTGCTCCTGTTGAGCTCAGTGCGATGGACAGTCGACAAAACGCCTAAAATGTTTCTAAATGGGCCGCGACAACCACCTTGCCGTCGTGCTATAGGCCGGTCGTCGACCCGTGGACAAGTCCAAATCAGCCGGGGAGGCGGCTCGGGCAGGACAGGTCGGGCCGGACATTTAAGAGCATCTACAGACACGTCCTGGTCAGTCTTTGGTGGCTCTTTATTTGTTCACCCCTTATATTCAACTTCTCAAATCCATGTAAATCCATGCACATCCATAATATATCGTTAATTCATTGTCAATTCAACAATGCAACAAAGCAAAATAAAAGACAACTAAACACATGCCAAAAGAAAAATACGACAATTCATAGATAGGCGATACAAGAATGAATCATTCGGCGCTCGTTGATCCCCTTCTTCTTCGCCTCAAGTCACTTCTTGTCTTCCTGATCCAAGAGGGAAGCATTGGCCAACACGATCCTATAATCCTCCATGTCCTGGACCAGCTGCACCCTCTCTTCTCTCGAGCTGAATTGTTCCAAAAGTCTTGCCTTCTCAAGGTACCATCTGACATATGTCTCTGAAAGTGCAAGTTATCGACCTGAGGGGAGGCGGGGGGGGGGGGGTTGAATGGGAGATTTTTACAAATTCATCGAAGGTGAGGCTTTTTACGAATAACAGAGTGACAAACTATCAAACATGATGAAAATTAAGTCATGAAAGCGAAACTAAACAGTCATACATGATAGTGACAGATTAAGAACATGCAAATATACATATGATCAAACATAGACATGATCAACTAAAGGAATGAAAAATTATCAAGATGAAAGTCTTCAGAGTGAGGGACGCAAATTCTACAATTGCAGAAATACTGGAAGTAAAGGGTCGAGGAATTTGAAACCAGGTTGGCTTGGTGAAGACTATGGATTTGTTTGACCAGTTCCAGTTGTTATGTCAGCTGTACGTCTAATTAGGGAGGCTCGAGATTTAACTCAGAAGACACTAAGTCTTCACCTTATTCTCCTTGAGCTAAGGCCACTCAGACCCTGCCTAAACACCCGTGGTAAGTCTTCAAGGTAGACTTCTGAAACATTCATAAACTCGTTCTATGGCACTCCACAAATTCTTCTTGGATGCTCGGAATATGACAGCTAACCATCTAGAAGAATCACAGTCTTCAAAGGTAACATGTGTCAGATCACATAGGTCAATCTCTTCAGTGGTGCTTAATCACTTTGGCTTTGGGTGTTTGGGTTTTTCATCACTTAGGATTCTCTTAAGTTCTTCGGAGGATGGGTTGCTCTAGATGACACTTGTCAATTAATCACTCAGAGCAGCCAACCAACTAGTGGTTGTGGGGGGGGGGAGGGAGCCCTGGATTAGGGGGTCCTCGGACAGCCGGACTATATACTTTAGCCGGACTGTTGGACTATGAAGACATAAGATTGAAGACTCCGTCTCGTGTCCGGATGGGACTCTCCTTGGCATGGAAGGCAAGCTTGGCAATACGGATATGTAGATCTCCTCTGTTGTAACCGACTCTGTGTAACCCTAGCCCCCTTCGGTGTCTATATAAACCGGAGGGTTTAGTCCGTAGGACAACAACAATCATACCATAGGCTAGCTTCTAGGGTTTAGCCTCTACGATCTCGTGGTAGATCAACTCTTGTAATACTCATATCATCAAGATCAATCAAGCAGGAAGTAGGGTATTACCTCCATCGAGAGGGCCCGAACCTGGGTAAACATCGTGTCCCCCGCCTCCTGTTACCATCCGCCTTAGACGCACAGTTCGGGACCCCCTACCCGAGATCCGCCGGTTTTGACACCGACATTGGTGCTTTCATTGAGAGTTCCACTGTGCCGTCACCACAAGGTTTGATGGCCCCTTCGATCATCGGCAATGATGCGATCCAGGGTGAGATTTTCCTCCCCGGACAGATCTTCGTGTTCGGCGGCTTCGTACTGCGGGCCAACTCTTGGCCATCTGGAGCAGATCGAGAGCTACGCCCCTGGCCATCAGGTCAGGTTTGGAAACTTGAGCTATACTGCCGACATCCGCGGAGACTTGATCTTCGACGGATTCGAACCCATGTCAGGTGTGCCGCACAGCCACGACAAGCATGACTTAGCTCTGCCGTCGGACAGTGTTCGGGAGATCACACCTACAACTACTCCGGACCTCAAACCGGAGCAGATCGTGCCGTCCGAGGACGGGTGGATAGACCCCGCCACGGAGGCCGCACACGCAGCGGCGATAGAGCCAAACGCTGACTTCACTTCCTATGAGACCCGTGTTGCCGGACACTTGGATTCGTCCCCGGCCACGGGCTCCGAACCGCCTGCGTCCGTGCCTATCGAATCTGATTGGGCACCGATCATGGAGTTTTCCTCCACGGATATCTTTCAGCACTCACCACTGGGCGACGTGCTAAACTCATTGAGGTCTCTCTCCTTGTCAGGAGACCCTTGGCCGAACTATGTCCGGCTAGAATGGGATGCGGACGACGAAGAAATTCGCGGCCCACCCACCACCCACTTAGTAGCCACTGTCGACGATTTAACCGACATGCTCGATTTTGGCTCCGAAGACATCGACGGTATGGACGACAATGCAGGAGAAGAACAGGAACCACCGCCCACAGGGCGCTGGACAGCCACTTCATCACACGATATATATATGGTGGATACACCCAAAGAAAACAATGACGAGGAACGGAAGGATGCAGCAAGGGATAGTTCCCTCGATAAGCAACCAAAGCGACGGCGTAGGCGCCGCTCCAAATCCCGCCTCGGCAAAAACAGCACAAGAAAAAATAATACCCTGGTCGACCCCAGAGGAAACAACGACCACACGGATCCAGCGATAGAGTAGGATGAACCAGCGGACGGCGAACATAGTACGGAGCCGCTGTCCAATCACGGCGACGCCGAGGATAAAGCTCATCAACCTCTCTCCGGAGAGGAAAACAGTCCGGACGACGATGCACACATCATCCCGGAAAGGCACTTGGAACAAGAGAACCTCCATAGAAGGCTTATTGCCACCGCGAGGAGTCTGAAGAAGCAGAATCAAAGGCTTAAGACCGCGCAGAATATGCTCAACAGTAGATGGAACAAAGTGCTCGACACTGAAGAAAAGTACGATGGCAGTCACCACACAAAGAGCTATCCAAAGCGCAAGCTGTTGCCTGAATTCGATGATGAGGCCTTAGAGCCTACACAGCCAAAAATAAAACGGCCGACCGGTCGGATCGACCACCTCGTGGCCGCGATAGAGCGGCTAACGAGGCCGCACATAAGTCAGCACACGATTCACGCGAGGACTTGCATCAAAAAGCCGGCGTGACCAGATCCATCTACGGATCTAGGAAGCGCGCTACAGCGCAGAATCAAAACTGAACACTACAACTGTCAGAACGCCATGACACATCCAAATACAGGGGTGCCGCACACCCCCTATGCTTCACCGATGAGGTGCTGGATCACGAATTTCCAGAGGGATTCAAACCCGTGAACATAGAGGCGTACGACGGAACGACAGACCCTGGGGTCTGGATTGAGGACTTCATCCTCCATATCCATATGGCTCGCGGATACGATCTCCATGCCATCAAGTACTTGCCCCTCAAGCTGAAAGGACCAGCTCGGCACTGGTTGAAGAGCCTCCCCGAAAATTCAATTGGAAGTTGGGAGGAGCTTGAGGATGCTTTTAGGGCTAACTTTCAAGGGACCTATGTCCGACCTCCGGATGCAGACGATTTAAGTCATATAATTCAACAGCCCGGAGAGTCAGCCCGAAAGCTTTGGAACAGATTTCTCACCAAGAAGAACCAAATCGTCGACTGCCCGGAAGCCGAAGCCTTAGCGGCTTTCAAACACAGCGTCCGAGATGAATGGCTCGCCAGACACCTCGGCCAAGAAAAACCGAAGACAATGGCAGCCCTAACAAGCCTTATGACCCGCTTTTGCGCGGGCGAAGATAGCTGGCTGGCCCGTAGTAGCACCAGCGACCCAGGCACATCTGAAGTCAGGGATGGCAATGGAAAACCACGACGCAGTAAAAGCAAGCGTCAAAATAACGAAGACAGCCCAGACTACACGGCGGTAAATGCCGGATTTAGGGGCTCTTGACCCGATCAACGGAAAAAGCCTTTCAAAGGCAACAGAGATGGACCGTCCAGCCTAAACAAGATTCTAGACAAATTATGTTAGATTCATGGCACCTCCGATAAACCTGCAAATCACACCCACAGAGAATGCTGGGTCTTCAAGTAGGTCGGCAAGCTAAACGCCGAACACAAGGGGAGGGAGACACCAAGTGAAGACGAGGATGAGCCTAGCCAGCAAAACACTGGGGGACAGAAAAAATTCCCACCAGAGGTCAAAACAGTGAACATGATTCACGTAACAAAAAGGAGGAGCAAACACGCACTCCGAGACATATGCGCCGTAGAGCCCGTCACCCCTAAGTTCAACCCTTGGTCGGCCTGCCCGATCACTTTTGATCGCAGGGATCACCCGACTAATATCCGGCACGGAGGATTGGTTGCCTTGGTGCTAGACCCAATAATCGATGGATACCATCTCACCCAAGTCCTCATGGACGGCGGCAGTAGTCTTAATCTGATATATCAGGACACAGTCCGCAAAATGGGGATAGACCCGAAAAGAACCAGCCAAAGCAATACTATCTTTAAAGGAGTAATACCAGGCCCAGAGGCCCGCTGTACGAGCTCTCTAGTACTAGAGGTTGTATTCGGTTCTCCCGACAACTTCTGAAGTGAAAAGTTAATAACCTTCGACATCGCTCCATTCCGCAGTGGCTATCATGCACCACTCGGAAGAACGGCCTTCGCTCGTTTTAATGCAGTACCGCATTACGCTTCTCTTAAGCTTAAGATGCCCGGTCCACGTGGCATCATCATAGTTAGCGGAAACACTGAGCGTTCCTTACGCGCGGAAGAACGTGTGGCGGCTTTAGCAGCCAAACACTAAATAGCCTTTCCAACCAAAATAAATGGTTGGTCGTCAAGACCGCAGACACGCCTAGACGAGTCCGGCGCACCACTAGCTGTAACAGCTTAGATAAACCTGAGATTGGTTTGATGGATATACCCCCGTAGGCGGTACCAGGGGCTTCCCGCATGTAAAAAGGACTACAGTTCGGCTTTACCTCATTTAGATTGAATTTTAATGAGAATAATCATTTTTTCGCACGAAGACTTTCATCTAAGTTTTTCTCTTTTACAGATGACAATCGTGCTACACCCTTCCAGAATACGGCACAACGGAGACACAGGCGCAGACGTGCAGCAGGGCCCTGCTCAAAGGTTTCTTTTTAGATTAAGACCCTGTGTAAACCTTTCTTACCGTCTCTTGTTGCTTGACACCCCCCGGATACCTAACACAACCGTGAGGGATGCTGGCGTTGTTGGCATTTCGCCACGACAGACTAATGCACGTACCTGGAAATTTAGGGTCCTTTAGCAAGGGCGTTACTCAGCCCGGTACATGTTGTAAAGACCGAACACCTTAGGGAGTGTTCGGCGTCGCGAGTTTGGCCTTATATACACCAGCTCCGAATCATGTCTTTGGTCAAATGTTGGGTTTTCCTGGCTCCCGCGTTTTGCTACCTTACGTTCCACTCTATCGGCTAAGGTGGCACCGGGAGAACTACTGCGATTGTGCCCTGGTTCATCCGGATGAGCACCTCAGTAGAGAAAGCCGAAAACTGACTGTCATGATAAAGCGCGAGACCGGTCAACCACTCGATGACTTAGCGGAATCTTCGGGATTCCTCCGCATTAACGAAGGGCTGGTTTTCCCGGTCATGTACGTACGCGGCCCGTACTCGGATGAGCGCGGAAGTACCAGGGGCTATATAGTAGCCCCACTGTCAAACTCCTATGGTTAAGTGAAAGTGTTAAAGCAATATAGTCCGATTGCCTCGTTCGCCGCGCTACCACGTCCTTAATGGACCAAGACGTTGGATCAAGTGTGAACACGCGCTTTTGCGAACACCCTCTCATTATATGCGTGGGGCTGAAGCCGACGACTGCAAACTTTCAGGTTATATATATACACACACACACACACACATAAACGACCGCACAGGAGGCATAATAATACTTTCAGGCAAAATTATAAACACAACCTCTATAATTCAAATAGCATTGTTCTTACAATCAGGATACATGTCACTCGAACATGACACTCTTCGAGCATTGAGCCTCTATTAAACGAGCACCTTCTAGGACTTCCTCAAAATAATGCTCGGCCGAAACCTGGCCTACGGCCGGATTCTGGGTTGCAATAGCGGTGACCTCCATCTTTGCCCAGTATGTCTTGACACGGGCAAGAGCCATCCGCGCACCCTCTATGCACGCCGACCTCTTTACAACGTCGATATGCGGCACAACACCAAGGAATCGTTGCACTAGACCAAAATAACTATTCGGCCTTGGCCCTTCCGGCCAAAGACGATCCACGACAGACCTCATGGCAAGTCCGGACAACCTATGGAGCTCGGCCCACTCGGCCATTTGCTCATTTAACAGCAGCGGACGCGCTGGAGCATTGAACTGTGACCAGAACAACTTTTCCACTTCGTGATCCTTTTGATCTTCGGAAAACTTGGTCGCATCAGCAGCGCTCGCTGCCAAATCCAAGTACGTGTCCGCAGAACTCCATAATTGATCCAGAAGGGCATACTTAGGATCTCCGAACTTCGTCCGCAACAAAAAGGGCTTCCCAGCCGTGATATCTCCGGCTTGACGTAGCTCCTCCTTCGCCGCTCTGATTTTAGAGCGGGTTTCCTTGACTGCTACCATGGCTTTCCCCAGGTCCGCCGTCTTTGTTTGACTTTCCCTTTCAAGAAGCTCATAACGGTCGGCGGCATCTTTCAACTCAACAGCCATCTGGGCCATTTTCTCTTTGCTCTGGCAATGCGCAGCCTGTTCGGCTCTTAACTCTTCAACCGCCTTTAGGGCGGCCGCATCACTCCTCCTGGCTTGTTCCTTGGCTCGGGCAAGCTCCGCCCGAAGGGTCTCCACGGCGGCAGCTCCATCTGTAGTCACAGCATATTATCGATACTAGCATCATGCTCCTCTTAATATATGTTGACCACCGGAAAATACATACCCTGTGCCTCGTCAAGCCGCCTGTTTACAAGCACGATGTCGGCATCCGCCGCATCAAGTTGCCGCTTCAGTTCGGCAAACTCACCAGTCCGGCTAGCCACCGGACCCTCAGCCGCCTGCACATGAAAGCAGCACGGTTATTACCTGGGACTATGATCCTCTGTTTGCCGCATTTTTCAACAGCAAGCAGAGTCTCAGGGGCTACTATCTGCATAGGGCACACCTAGCGTGTGCGGTTCCGTAAAAAATATACATATTACTTTGCTTACCTCAAAGCCTCTTAGCAGGCTCATAAAAGCTTCATGCAACCCGCTTTCGGCGGATCAAATCCTCTCAACTACCATACCCATTAGCGTACGATGTGCTTCTGAGATAGTCGCTTGCTCCAGAAGATTCATCAGTGCGTCTGGTCGCGCACCGGACAGTCCCGGACTCTTTCTGTTGCTCCCCTTAGGAGCCGAATACTCCGGACTTCGGGAGGCCGAAGGGTTACCTTCTGGCCTTGGTGGATCAGGAGAAATCCTTCGTGACGACACCTCTGTGTCGTCCGCCTCATGAGGCGGGGAGGCATGGGGAGGCGTTTCGCTCTCCATCATCTCCGGAAGAAGATCCCCCGAAGACGAACTCTGTCAAGAAGGGCTACGATCCGAACTACAAGACATAAGTCTCGGTTATTGTCCTCGGAAATAAAGTAAGATATATTTACTATAAAGTGCTTTTGTTTACTTGCAGCTCGGTGGAGGGCTGGTCCCCTTGCGGGCACTGTGCGGTAACGATGCCCTCCGGGGTAGGGCCCCCTGACAAAGGTTTCTTCCCTCGTTTGGAAACCATTGTTTCCAAGTCTTCAGAGGCGGCCCTCTTCCTTCCTTGGGGAGAGGGAATTTTAGATTCTTCTCCCCGGTTATCCTCCTTCGCGGAGGCACTAATTCCCCCGGTTTGGATGAATAATGAGTGAGGCTCGCTTTCGGCTTCTTTGTTCCTCCCTTTATCTTCCCCCGATGGCGCTTGATAAGGCGCAAGCTCAAGCATCCTGGCTAGTACAGGATCCGGTGAGCCTTCGGGAAGGGGGCCGAACACCTGATCATCTTCGCCTTTTTTATCTAGTCCTGGTCAAAGACTGACTTTTCAGAATGATGTTGTGATAAATAAAGAGACAACATGTTCGGTCGAAGAATTACTTACTTGGGTGTCTGGACGATTGCAGTTTAGGCCCGCATCCTCGGTGGTGTCCGGACACTTTATTCGTGATCCGAAGAACAATCTGTACATCTCTTCGAGCGTTACACAGAAGAATTGTTGAATGGTTCGCGGTCCTTCCGGGTTGAACTCCCACATACAGAGAGATTGACGTCGGCATGGCAGGACCCGACGAACTAGCATGACTTGCATTACTTTGACAAGGCTGACATCTCTCTTGAGGAGATCCCGGATGCGACTCTGCAATGTCGGCACGTCATTAGCCGGCCCCCAGTCCAGCCGCTTGTTGACCCATGACGCCAGTTGCGGTGGGGGGCCCGAACGGAAGGCAGGGGCAGCTACCCACTTAGTACTTCGGGGAGCCGTGATGTAAAACCACTCCCGCTGCCATAAGTTGGACATCTCGGGGAAGGATCCCTTTGGCCATGGAGCATCGACGCCTTTGCTTATTATGGCACCTCCACACTCTGCGTGGTCCCATCGATCAACTTCGGCTTCACATTGAAGGTCTTGAGCCATAAGCCGAAGTGTGGGGCGATGCGGAGGAAGGCCTCACACACGATCTCTGCTTCGACAAGACGTGCCAACAAAGCCGCCTCGCAACATGTGCAGTGGCAGGCTCGGAAAAAACGGTTCGTCATGACCAGATCACGGCAGAACGTCACGTTAAGAAAAGCTGTCGGCAGATTAGATTTGTGGAAATATTATTCTCTCTACGGTGGTATGTGGAATTTGTTTTGCAGAGCCGGACACTATCCTTGTGTTCAAAATCTTCTATGGAATATTCGGAGGAGGAACCCGCCTTGCAATGCCGAAGACGATCTGCGCGCCGGACTCATCGTCATTGAAGCCTGGTTCAGGGGCTACTGAGGGAGTCCTGGATTAGGGGGTCCTCGGACAGCCGGACTATATACTTTAGCCGGACTGTTGGACTATGAAGACACAGGATTGAAGACTCCGTCTCGTGTCCGGATGGGACTCTCCTTGGTGTGGAAGGCAAGCTTGGCAATACAGATATGTAGATCTCCTCCCTTGTAACCGACTCTGTGTAACCCTAGCCCCCTCTGGTGTCTATATAAACCGGAGGGTTTAGTCCGTAGGACAACAACAATCATACCATAGGCTAGCTTCTAGGGTTTAGCCTCTACAATCTCGTGGTAGATCAACTCTTGTAATACTCATATCATCAAGATCAATCAAGCAGGAAGTAGGGTATTACCTCCATCGAGAGGGCCCGAACCTGGGTAAACATCGTGTCCCCCGCCTCCTGTTACCATCCGCCTTAGACGCACAGTTCGGGACCCCCTACCCGAGATCCGTCGGTTTTGACACCGACAGGGGGCTACTTATATCCAGGGAAACCCTACATGATAAGACCATCATGCCCTTTGGACAAGACCGTTGTCAGGATAAGGATCCACTCAAAACTGGCACTCGCGCAACAATCGTCGAAATTTCGAACTCTCAAATTCCTCAAGGTAGAAGGATCACACTGGTGAATTTCTAACTCTTTAGTTAGACAAATTTCATCAGCGACCGGAAGAATTTTGTCTCTGTCGCTTAGGATTTCAACTGCACTGCAAGGGATTTCCAAAGTCTTCACTCAAAGAAATAGGTTGTTTTGAGTTTGAGCATCACTTTGGAAATATGCCTATGTATCATCTAGACCCCTTTAACAGTATGGTTTTTTCTATGACTCAAATGAAGAAGAAAGAAACTTCGAAAACAAGATCTTCAAGATACCAATTTGTCCCTTCAATTTCTTCAAAGGACACATCAAATTCTTCAATGACAATATACATTTTTAGGGGTCGTCTTTCTTGGATAAACCAAAATCTTCAGGGACTATATCTCCTATGTATACTCACAAACACATTAGTCCCTTAACTCATTTGTTTTCAATACTCCAAAACCACTAAGGATGCACTACTAGATGCACTTACAATCTCCCCCTTTTTGGTGATTGATAACAAATTGGTTAATTTTTCAATGGGAATAAATAATAAGAAGTGTAAGTACATATGTGAATATTTTTATTTCAGGATACAGAGGACCCCCCTGAAGATGTGCATATGATGAATTTTCTCTAGATTGCAAATGCACACGACAGTTTGATTTTTTTGGAGATCTCCCCGTATATCTTGAAATCCAATAGTGCATTTAACAGATAATATGAAGAAATTGCAATGCACAATAGAAAACGGCTGCTGGCAAATTTCAGCATGCATATGTATAAACTTAAGGCACCATGCAGGTAAAGCAGTTCAAAAGAGTCAGACCACCACCGGACATAAGTTTACAACCCGTTACAATAAACATCGCAGAAGAACGAGAGTTGTAACTTAAGCAAAAACAGCCCATATATGAAAGAAACCCGCTTCAAGACTAACTAAAATTTCTCCCCCTTTGTCATCAAATGACCAAAAAGAGACAAAACTCAGATCTAACGCTCGTGAAGAAGATCATGTCGATGAAGAAGGAGGAGCGCCAGCGTCGGTGTTGGGGTCGCGAGTTGTTGAAGGGCCTGTCATAGTGTGTTCACCGCCTTCATTTTCGTCAGTGTCACGTGATGAGGAATATGATTCCGGAACAAGCGGAGGAACTGGACATTTCTTGAACTTCTTCTAACGACGATATGACCAGTCGACGTCTTGTTGAAATTCCATCTCATTGAGTTCGTCAGCTGACTTGAGGTGAGATAAGATAGCCCAGGTGCGATCAAATGTTTCATGGGCATAGTGATGGTTCTTCTTCACTGAGTTCTGCATCCCGGTCATGTTGTGAAGAATTGATGCAATCTGACACCTAACTAGTCATGATTCATGCCCACTTTCTGGTGCACACTGATGAGAAGCTCACGATGTGGGATAATGCGAGGGGCTTCACCTTAAAGAATTTCCTGTGAAGTGTTTGCAACAGTATCTTGTGAAGCATTTTCATCACCTGTTGACTGTGAGGCAGGCTGACGAAATTGTCCATCAAGTGGGCGAACACCTTCCGCAATCACATATTTCCCTTTTCCCGGAACACAAAAAATTATGCTCTGAAGAATTTCTAGTGGCGGCAGAAAACTGAGATGATTCTGGCAATCAACTTGATAGTGAATAACAGTGCACGGTCTGATGAATCTCATGATCCATGGAGCGTAAGGCTTTAGATCAAATGGGGACTGAGTCACTGTGGCCAAAGTTGTAACACCCCCACTGTCCTGATACAATAACCCCACACTAATGGTGCCATGTCATCAAGAATTAACTAAGCCAAATTTCCACTTGAGAATAATCAATCAAATTCAAAATTCAAATTTGTAGTGAATATAAAAGTTGATCATATCTGAGAACTAAACAGTTCATAATTTAGAAAATATTCCATCATTAATTGTGTTCAAGAAAACAACATTAATGAAATTAATGAAAAGCCCCTGGAAAATTGAAACGGTACCAAACAATCCCATTTAATCCCTTTTCTAATTAAGCCAAATTCATATGGATTCAGTTAACCACCTAACCTTTTGTGGCAATGCCAAATAATGCAAGGTTAATTATGTGACAAGTTGCACATTTTCAAAAAGCCATTTGGTGGCTCAACTTAATACAAAATAGAGGACAAAATAGAAAACGGAAAAAGAAAATGAAAAGACCTAACATCTACTGTGCCGCTGGGCTCTAGTGCTACAGTACATGAAAGCCCAGCCCACCAGGGCCTTTCCCCACCTCTATGCAGAGGCAGAGAAGCCATGGCATTGTGCACGCGCGCACGCCATCCACGCGCCCGATGGCGCCGTGTCGAGCATCCACGACACCCTGGCGGTGGTTAAAGAACACCTCGACCCCCAGGACGAACCCTAGACCCCCCCAAATGCTTGCTCCCTCCTTCGTTCGTGCTATGGTAGATGAACAAAAGCTCGGGACACCTCCGCTCGTCGTCACCGTGGCCAATGGTCTCCTCGGCGGCCGGGACCGCGCCAGGAGGCCGCCTTCGTCGACCTCGTCTTCCCCCTGCAGCAGATCGGCGAAGACACCATATACACCCCGCCATCTCCGATCTTCTCAGCCACGGTCGTCGACGTTTGTCGTCGGTTGCCGCAGCTCCGGGGCACCCCCGACCTCCCCGACCTCATCATTGAGCTTGTGGTGAGCTCCTCATTTGATTCCCCTCGTTCCTCGATCTCGATCCGCGTCGTCACCGTCGCCCCACGGGAAGGGTCACCATGACCGGAGTTTCGCGCTCGCGACCCCCTGACCGAGCCCAGCCGCCCTGTCCGCCGAGCCCCGGCCCTGTCCCGCCTCACCCGTGCCTCGGTGGCCCGCGCGCCCGCGCTTGCCTGCGTCCGCGCCGCCCGTGGCCGCCCCTGGCCGCCGCCGCCGCTAGTTGCTTCTGTTGTCGCGCTCCTACTGCCGTGCTACTCTGCCGCCCGTCTGCAGCGTCGCCGCTGCAGCCGCGCCGACCCGCTCTCCTGCCTGCCTCGCGCCACAACCCCCCATGCGCGCTCCCCTGCCCCCTGCTGCTTCGTCGGTTGTCGCAGCTGCCCGCCGCGGTGCGCGCCCTGGCCACACGCTCCCAACGGACCGCGCTCCAGCCGCTCGTCGCCTCTCTGTCGGCCGACCGGCCGCGCCCAGCCTCCGTCGTGGCTACGTGCGTGCGCGCCCCTGGCCGGCCTTGGGCCTTGGCGTGTGGGCCCGACCCCGCTTAATTAGGGGGGGGGGGGGGGCTAACCCTCTATTAATGCTAACCTCAACTCCCCCCATTGACCACTGGGCCGACCTCCCTAAACTAACCCTGTTTAGTCTAACTTAATCCTGTTAAAAATACATGTCTATGATAGTCGGGACCCACATGCACTATTCATTGGTTGACCAGTCAAACATTGAATGGGTCAACCCACCCTCTATTAATGCTAACCTTAACACCCCCCATTGACCACTGGGCCGACCTCCCTAAACTAACCCTGTTTAGTCTAACTTAATCCTGTTAAAAATACATGTCTATGACAGTCGGGACCCACATGCACTATTCATTGGTTGACCAGTCAAACATTGAATGGGTCAACCCAGCCCAGGGGCCCCACATGTCATTGACTGTGGCTGGCTGCCTCTCTGTATAAAAGTATTGCACTATATTTTTTCGAATTAAAATAAAACCAGAAATTTCAGAAATTGTTTTAAACTTAGAAAATTAATAGAAAATAAACCATAACTGGGATGAAAATAATTTATATATGAAAATCGATCAGAAAAATATGACGATTCCGAATACGCTATCCACATACCTGTCACATGCCTCTAACACTGCAAACTTGGAACCGTCCCCTCTCGATCATTTGTGCGATAAATGCCTAGAGCCGGGAAAATATTCCCGGATATTTTCCCGCTCCGTCTGTAACGCGTAGCCCTGCGTTAGGTCACCCTTAGCATAGCTTACGGTCATGTCATGCTTTCTGTTACTTTGTAAGCCTGTTATTTATTGTTTCTCCCCCCTCCTTCCTCTCCGGTAGACCCCCAAACCGTTGATGCTTCGGTGTTTGACTACGGCTACGCTTCCGAAGATTCCTTTCGTCTGCAGAGTAACCAGGCAAGCAAAAGCCCTTGATCATTCCGATATCGCCCATTCCGTTCTCTCTCATGCTTGCATTAGATTTTGCTATTGTATATGATTGCTCCTATTCTGATGCATAGCCTGCTTTTGTACCTTACCTGCCTATCCTATATGCTTAGTATAGGTCGGTTAGTGATCCATCGGTGACCCCTCACCTTGTCCCTGTTGCCCCCGCTGGATTACCAGATGACTTCATCAACGTGATCGACGTCCAGAGCCCGACACATCACATCACATCCCCTTAGTTGTACGACACTGCAGGATTATTATCGAGTGCCGAGGGTAATACATCGTATAGCACTTCTGATGTTAACTTTGTAGTGTAGCTAATCGGTCATGGTCATCGGGGTGATTCCTCCTTCACCACTCCCAATAACGACTCTGCCGTGCAACCCCTCAAGTGTGGACCATCGAGGGTGATTCCTCCAAGTTCACCTTGGCGATTACATCAAGTGGAATCCATCGAGGGTGATTCCTCAGATTCCCCCCTTGGTGTTTTGGACAGACGGTTACTTGACTTTACCCCCAGAACCATGTTAAAGACGGGTCGGCCCCGAGGGGTACCCGTGAGAGTTACTGTTACTGCTGGACTAGAGGGGCAGGCGGTAGCACCCCGACAGAGGTGGACCTAAGTTCCCGACAGTCTCTTGCGAGCCAGGTTGACCTGGAGGGTACCCGCGAGTTGATGTGAAGTCGGGTTGACCTGGAGGTTACCTGTGAGATTTCTACGTGGCACGACCGGGCATTCCGGGCCCTTGCCATAAGTCCACGAGACGTGGCGACGGGGTCACATGATCGTGAGTCTTTGCTCGTTACCACATGCTTCCAAGACACTATCGAGATTGGTAATTTGATTTGAGTTAGTCTTTGAGAAAAGTATGTTTTTGGTCCCTCAAGTTCCCAAAAAATACAGACTTGGTCCCTCAAGATTTTTTGGTATACATTTGGTCCCTCAAGTCTCAAAACCGGACAAGTTTGGTCCTAAACTAGATTTTGACCCCGTTGACCGGGTTTGACCGCCACAAAACCGCCCGATGAACAGTAAAATCGAGTTAAAAAGTACTTAAAAAAACTGAAATTTTTTGGGGTCCGCATGTAAGCATATTGGACCGCAAAAAAATTCAGATTTTTTTGAAGTTTTTTTAAAACTCGAATTTACTGTTCATCGGGCGGTTTTGTGGCGGTCAAACCCGGTCAACGGGGTCAAAATCTGGTTTAGGACCAAACTTGTTCGATTTTGAGACTTGAGGGACCAAATGTATACCAAAAAATATTGAGGGACCAAGTCTGTACTTTTTGGAAACTTGAGGGACCAAAAACATACTTTTCTCTTAGTCTTTCGACCTATACGCACTAACCACCACGTGGGAACAGTTATGGGCACTCAGTGTCGTATGTATCAGCCGAAACTCTCAAGACGTCAGCGATTTAGCGGCGCACGCCCGGGTGGCCCGCGTAAGCACCTGCCTTGTATAAGGAGGTTGCCAGGACTGACACCGACCACGTTCAGAATGTGCAGGAGTGCAATGGGCGATGGGCCTAAGACCCCTGCGTGCTTAGGATGTAGACCGGCGTGCTGGCCTCTCTGTTGAGCCTAGGTAGGGCTACGACATGTTGATCTTCCGAGGTCGGGCATGACCCAGGAAAGTTTGTCCGGCCAGAGTGATTGAGCGTGTTGGGCAATGTGGTGCACCCCTGCAGGGAAGTTAATCTATTCGAATAGCCGTGTCCATGGTAACAGGACGAGTTGGAGTTGTATCCCGATCTATACAACTAGAACTGGATACTGAGATGATAATTGGATATGATGGCTCAGGGATTGCTTTCTCGCAGGGAGTCGAGGAAGGATCTCTGGGCGTTAACACTACAACATGTTTGCTACTTATAATATGCTAATCCATACTCTTCTAATGCTGCAAGATGTTTCAAGATGCTAGTCTTCGATAGGCTAGGCTTTCCCCCCTCTTCTGGCATTGCTGTAGTTCAGTCCAAAGACATAGCCCCATTCCTTTGATATTGACGCATATGTAGTGTAGATCTAATGTATGTCTTGTGAGTACTTTGGATGAGTACTCACGATTGCTATGCTACTTCTTTTCCCCCTATACCCGATTGCTGCGATCAGATGACGGATCCCAGGGGCCAGCTGCCACTGCCGACGTCTACTACTACCCGGCGGAGACTACTACTACGTGGAGACCGTCGACAGCCAGGAGTAGTTAGGAGGCACGCATGCAGGAGGCCTTGCCTTTTTGATTGATGTTGCTTTTGTGCTAGCCTTCTTAAGGAAAACTTGTTTAACTTATGTCTGTACTTAGATATTGTTGCTTCCACTGACTCGTTTGTATTCGAGGTGATGTATTCGAGCCCTCGAGGCCGCTGGCTTGTAATATAAAGCTTGTATGTCTTTAATTTGTGTTTAGAGTTGTGTTGTGATATCTTCCCGTGAGTCCCTGATCTTGATCATACACATTTGTGTGTATGATTAGTGTACGATTGAATCGAGGGCATCACAAGTTGGTATCAGAGCCGATTGCCTGTAGGTAGCCTCCTTTCCAACTCCTTGGCCGAAGTTGAGTCTAGTCTTTGGAAACTTTTACTAACTTTGTTATGTGGCTTACGGGCCCACATCACAATTGGGTGGTGTTAGGATCTTTTATTCCTCGTCCTTACTCTGGGACTCTGATCTCTCTTCTATTCGGGTTAAAGATTTTGCTAACTCTAACACTAGGTTCTCGTAACTAGTTCTCTCGGAGAGCCCCTTCATTTCAGATGATGGCTTGATTCACCAGAAGATTCTGAAGATACTCTTCGAGGTTTCCCCAAGACCCTTCTGCCTTCGCAATTCCCTACCAATGATATATCCATATGAATAACGACATACATTTATCGTTCATACAATCATTCCCAGTTCCTTTTGTTATTACAAGATACATCGAAATATTCCCTGACTTTTTAAGAATCCTTTGTGCCACTACTTTGCAGTCCCTTGCCACATGAATACCCCTACGGAATTCCTCGCACTTCCGAATATTCGTTCATCCCCAGTTATTCATCTATTTCATAAGATACTTTAAAATACAATCCGGTCTTCCGAGATTCCTCTGCAACCGATTGCTCTGGAAAGTCTTGTCTGCTTGCGTTATGGTTACTTTCCATATGTCTAGCAATATTCAATAGTATCCTTTGTCATCTTCATTTTGAGCCTTTGATTCGATATGTTTGTGAATGGTCGCAATCATCAGTCCCAATTAGAATTCTTCCCAGATACGTCTCCAACGTATCTATAATTTTTGATTGTTCCGTGCTGTTATATTATCATTCTTGGATGTTTTACAATCATTTTATAGCAACTTTATATCATTTTTTGGCACTAACCTATTGACATAGTGCCCAGGGCCAGTTGTTGTTCTTTGCTTGGTTTTTACTTCGCAGAAAATCAATACCAAGTGGAGTCCCAACACATCGAAACTTTTTGGTGATTTTTTCTGGACCAGAAGACACCAGATGGGCCAAAGAAGTACTAGAGGGGTGCCCCGAGGAGGGGCACAACCCACCTAGGCGCGCCTGGGGCCCAGGCGCGCCCTGGTGGGTTATGCCCACCTTGGTGGCCTCCCGCGCGCCTCTTTGCTCTATAAATACCCCAATATTCTAGAAACCCTAGGGGAGCCGACGAAAATCAATTCCAGCCGCCCCAAGTTACAGAAACCATAGATCCAATCTAGACACCATCACGGAGGGGTTCATCATCCTCATTGGTGCCTCTCCGATGATGCGTGAGTAGTTCATTGTAGACCTACGGGTCCGTACTTAGTAGCTAGATGGCTTCCTCTCTCTCATTTGATTCTCAATACAATGGTCTCTTGGAGATCTATTTTATGTAACTCCTTTTTGCAGTGTGTTTGTTGGGATCCGATGAACTTTGAGTTTATGATCAGATCTATGTTTTTATCCATGAAAGTTATTTGAGTCTTTTGATCTCTTATATGCATGATTACTTATAGCCTCGTATTTCTTCTTTGAATCTTTGGTTTACTTAGCCAACTACATTGATTTTTCTTTCCATGGGAAGAGGTGCTTTGTGATGGCACTACAAAAAAAGACACATCCGTGACATTTTGGTCGAACGATTTTTTTTCTGTCATACATATGACACTTCTATGACGATAATTGTGACAAAACCCGGTATCATCATAGATGTGGTGGGCTCCTACTTCTATGACAAAAAATCATGACAGAAAATGGGCTTTTCGTCCTGGGCGGGCCGGAGGCGCAGCTGCATGACATTCTTTGGGCCGTCCATGACGGAAAAAACCATGGTAGAAGCGAGGGGGAGGAAAATTTCGGGGAGTTCCCGGTTATGGTGGGAGGTCGGGGGCCGAGCGATGCGCGTTTCTCTCGTACACGTACGCGCGTGTGTGCGAGGCGTTGGCTCTAACTGAACCCGAGCGAGGCGTTGGGCTCTAACTGAACCCGAGCGATTGCACTGCAGGCTACGCGTTACTGAACCCGAGCGATCGATCGATGGCTGTTAACTAAACCCGATCGAGCGATTCCTTCGCTACTGCTGCTAACTGAAGCCGATCAATT